>NC_048566.1:36010347-36282847 GCF_013265735.2 Oncorhynchus mykiss
ATTTTTACCCATCTACCAATAGGTGCCCTTCTTTGCAAAGCATTGGAAAACCTTCCTGGTCTTTGTGGTTGAATCTGTGTTTGAAATGCACTGACTGAGAGACATAACAGATAATTGTATGCGTGGAGTACCGAGATGCGATAGTCATTCAAAAATCCCATTAAGCACTATTATTGCAGTCCATGCATTTTATTATGTGACTTGTTAAGCAAACTTTTACTCCTGAACTGATTTAGGCTTGTCGTGACAAAGGGGTGGAACACTTACTGACTCAAGACATTTCAGCTTTTCATTTGTAATGCTTTTTTTTTTACATTATTGGGTATTGTGTGTAGGCCAGTGATTCAAAATCTCAATATAATCCATTTGAAATTCAGGCTGTAACACAACAAAATGTGGAAAAAGTCAAGGGGTGTGAATCATTTCTGAAGGCACTGTACTATTGGGAGTAGAGAGCCAGAGATAATTCTCTGAGCCGTGCACGCCGACAACGCATTAATCCAAACCAAACAGCTCGGAGGAGACAGACATCCCGCTAATAACATCTGGTGGCTTGGATTTGTTTACGATTTTAACATTCACCAAAGAGATTAAACAACCGATTTTAAGAAACATCGTCATAATATGAACATTATTAGGACGCATTCCAAAAAACAAATTGAATTCGGGAAAGACAAACAGACCAACAAAACGGATATTAGAAATGAAATGAAAGACAAATGAGTTAATACCATGTTTTATTACTTCTTACATATTTAATTGCCTCGGCTAGGTCGCTGAAACCGCCTTAGCCCCCAGTGAAAAAATATCATAGCTTTATTTAACACCATCTGTGGCAATTCCATCAATGGAATGTTTCCCACTCCCTCAGGTGACAATCCACAAGGTCCTGTTGAGACCGAGGCTGTTTTTATACGGGCACCATACTTGCTTGTTCCCTCTTCAGCCAGACAATAAAACATTCATATAATATTGGGTCCAAAAAGACAGAGGTTAGTGTTGCCGGGCTTAATTCCAGGTCCTTAGCTATTTCTCCCTACACTAGACCCTCTCACGCTCTCAGCCTGGCTCGGTGAAAAGTGTAAATATTAAATGGCTCTCCATCGATTGCTTTCTAGTGCTCCTCGCTCGCCTCCTTCCCAGAAGAAATACCCAGATACATCATCATAAGAGGCTGGCGGCGGCTGTTTTTATGAGAGGGCTTGTTTCACTCAGAGGGCCTCTTTTCTCTTTTCTCAGCTAGATGAAGAGTGTGTGGTGGTCTGTGTGTGTTTCGCCGGCGAACATGCGAGCTTGCAAGCGGTTTGCTAATGCGGTTGTCGAGGGAATGAGGCTTTTGTGTATGCGAGCTAGCAGCTTGCTGCGACGACAAGCGAGAACGGGTTTCATCCCAGCCACACAATGGGGGAACTCTGTTTCCTTCTGCTGTGTTCAGAGAAAGAGAGAGATCCTTAGCTTCTGTTGCTTCCACATGGAAAGAAGGGGGTGTACCTGTACGGGGTCCATATTAGGAAGTCCTGCTGAGACTAAGGCTATCCTAGTATTGACACCGTATAATTGTGTAATGTCTAGACAATTGAGACGGTAAGAGCGAGGGAAGGTACGTCAGAGTGAGGAGCGATGAGGCCAAGAGAGCATTGTAAGAAAGCCAGAGCTGAGTAATCCCCCTGCCCCACCCACCATACAAGAGTTTGTGGAAGCTGAGTGCGTGCCATACAGGCTCTCCAAAGCACCCTGCTCTGGCCAAACATAGCTAAGTCAAAAGCACTGCTAGAGGGGCTAGGCTAGCAGACCAACAGTGGTAGCATAACAATGGCAGAACTGTTGTGATTAAATTATTTAAATGTAGGAAGATCTGCATGCACAGTACAGATGAATCCAATGTCAACTACGCGCACACAAACACACGCACACACATCCCTGATACCTGCCAGACTGCCAGTGCAGTGCACTATGCCCCTCCTGTCCCGCCCTCCTCCCTCTGTCTTCCCCAGGGGCTCCTTCCTAAACTGATTAGCTGATTTCTGCTCCCCGAAGTAATTCTATTTTGTTTGTAGCGCAAGTGGTGCTGATGCCGTGAATGATCCTGACAGCACTGACTCCTGGGCTCTTGCCCCTTTCTCTGGCAATCCCCCTCTGTTCGCTTCCTCTACCTCACCTCTCCACCCTTTCTCCCTCCTTCCCCTCCTCCTCTTCTCAATTCTCTCAACTCTACTCACGAAGGAGCATGACTCTGCAGCTCCTGGCTGTGCAACCTGCTGCTCTAAGAACAACCCCTCAACTCACACACACACACACACACACACACTACACACACTTGCAGGGGTGAAACTTTCTCTGGGGACGGACGGATGGGGTGACTGGGGTCATGCTCCCCCCCCCCCCCACATACATTCTGAAATTGCACTTTTGTCCCCCCACCCCCAGTTTTATCATTGCAATGTGATACTAAAAGTGCAACAGTGTGTTTTAGGACCAAGCGGATGCCTCAGAACGGTTGGGTAGGCTGTTTGGAGCCTCTGAATTTAGAACCGCATGGACAACACAGAGCGGGTGGACAGGCTGTGTGAAATGCAAAGCTTCTGGAAGGATGGCTGCACCAGCAAGGGAGAGTTGAACAGAGACAGCTGCTGTCAGTGTGCTGTGCTCTTTTTCCAAGTTGTAAAAGCAAGCAGAGCAGAAACTGGCTACACTTTAGCTCACTGTTGTAGCTGGCAAGGTAACTGCTGTTTAACTTAACAGAAAAAAATTAACTAGTGCTTATTCCCAGTGCTAAGTGATTAGCTTAGTAACTGTCAGTGTAACTGACATGTAACCTTAGCTAATGTTTCATCCCTACTTGACTGAGGTGAATGAGCTATTAGCAAGCTAATAGCTAACTTACCACAGCCAGTTCAGCTCTAGCCTCTGGCTGTCTTCAAGATAGTAATTACAGCCACCTCATATCACTATCTATCAGCTGTTGTTTGTATGGAAATGTTTCGTAGCCTTTATTTTGTCCCATTTCAACAGAAGTGAATGAACTTCGCTAGCTTTTGCCAGTTGAAAAAATCGTTAGAGAGAGAGAGCTGTCCAAAAGTTGACTAACATTAGCTGTTATTTTTGCCTCAATCACACTAGACCTGAAACAAATTATGAAACCAGCGGCCAAATTGAAGACCCATATTCTGACGTTTTTTTCAGTGCAATGTGAGTTTTTAATATTCAGTATAGAAATGTAATGTTATTGATCTGTCAGTTTCCTTAGCTAATTCCTTACTTTTCAAACAAACACAGTAATAAACAGCTCGACAGTCTTCATGGTGCACAATCAGTACACAACATTATGCTCATCATGTCTTAGCAGGATCAGATGGTGACAGGGTTCCCAGCAGAGTTAGACAGCCAGGAAAGACCAGTCTACGGAGCTCAGGAGGATTTTGCAGTATATTAGCAATATTAGTAAATGATACAAAGATCCATCTGGAATTGATGGGTAGACCTACAGTAGCTACAGGACAGTAGCTTAAGCTTAAAGCTACACTCTGGGATCTGGTCATTTCAATTATTGAACCATTGATTCTATTCTTGGATAATATAATGTATAAATGTACACCAAGGTGATTCTTTGTCATGCCTCATCTTAGCAGCCAGGGAAGATCAGTCTGTGACAGAGCTGAGGTGAATTCTTTGCAGATGCAACACTTTGTTTTGTCTAAGATTGAAACTATTTTAAGGTAGTCTGACAAACCTCCAAAGTGTAACGGTTGTCTTCGTCGTCTGCCGACGAGTATGAAATATCGGACCAGTGCGCAGCGTGTTATGTGTTCATGATGTTTTAGTACTGAACACTGAAATACAAAATAACAACGTGAAAAAAAACGAAACAGTCCTGTAAGGTGCAGAAAGCACTAAACAGAAAATAATCACCCACAAAACACAGGTGGGAAAAGGCTACCTAAGTATGATTTTCAATCAGAGACAACGATCGACAGCTGCCTCTGATTGAGAACCATACCAGGCCGAACACAGAAATACAACAAAGAAAAAAGAACATAGACTACCCACCCCAACTCACGCCCTGACCAAACTAACACAAAGACAAAATAAAGGAACTAAGGTCAGAACGTGACACAAAGTTGATTTCCAAATTGTATTAAGGGTTGATACTGGATTTTCCCGATAGCACAAAACATCAAGCACAAATTTGAGGAAGACCTGGTAGAAGCTACTGATGATGATGAATGGATACAAATATGTTTGAATGCCCAGTCATGTTTATATAATCTCAGACATAAATTACTGCAGTTTAAGACCATCCATATTACATACTATATGCCAGTGAAACATAAATGTAATTCCTCTGCTGGAGGTGTAAAACACTTTTATCTCAACATGTCTACTGATGCTCCCTGTTTTTGTTTGCTTGGAAATGTTGATACTGGAGACTGTTATCAGAAGAAACTGTGTAACCAAGCATTTAAAGTGCCTAAGAAATGCATTGGCATTAATTGGAAGGTTGGTTATCCTTCCACAATGTCACAATGGATGGCAGAAATGTCAAGTTATCTATCACTAGATTTGATCTATTACAAGATTAAGGGTATACTGGGCAACTCTCATAAGGCCTGGATGCCTAATATGGAATACAGCACGATAAAAGGAGTCTGTATTGAAAACATGTCCACGTCAGGGAAGATACATATTTAGGCAATCCCTAGCTTGCCTAGGGGTCTGCCGTCGGATGGGTTGTTACTCTGGCCTTGGCCTAACACACCTGAAAACAATCATGAATGTTTCACTAAGATCCTAAAGCTGAGTGGGGTGTGTTGAGTTGGGGCGCTGCAGGGCAGTGGACCCCTAGGGACGGGGCGGGGCGACCCAGCTATATTGTGTGCAAGTAAAAAGAGCTCTACAGTACTATTAGGACCATGATATGAATTATACTGAACAAAAATATACATTTAATATGCAGCAATTTCTAAGATTTTGCTGAGTTACAGTTCATGAAAGGAAATAATTCCATTTAAATAAATTCATTAGTCACTAATCTATGGATTTCACATGACTGGGCAGGGGCGCATCCATGCGTGGGCATAGGCCCACCCACTTGGGAGCCATGCCCACCCACTGGGGTCCAATAAGAATGAGTTTTTCCCCACAAAAGGGCTTTATTAAAAACAGAAATACTCCTCCTCGGGATGTCTTAATAAAGACAATCAAGTCTTTGTATTTTTTGGAGAGTTGTTCATTTGTTAGGCTACTGGTTAAAGGTGCAAAACAATATTGATGCAGGAAATGCAGGAGAACCCCAAGTGTTGGTTTGAGAGCTTTTTGGAGCTTCTGCAGTACACAGAGTTAGCGGTTAGTGATGGTGGTTTAAGATGTTATGATATTTCTAGTTACTCTGATAAATGTTGTGTCTTCCTGGTCTTGTTAAGTACTTGTGAAGAGAAAGGAAACGTCATGGTAACTTGTTTTATGTTCTTCATTTGTGTTGCAGCTTGAAACTAACTTCTAATTGGCTAATTTCCTTCATTCCAGTCATCACAATTAACTGGCCTTATTATACTGTATGTTTGAGCATGTCTAAATATATTTGCATATTCAAGACAAAATATGTCGTTATCGAGCAGAAAATGTACAAAATGAACAAGTAAGCTTAGTCTGTTGTGAACTGCTATAAGGCTCATGCATGCAAAAACTAAACAAAAGCCAAATTAGATATTTTAGCCAGGCACTCAATTGAATTCAGATTTTGTTCAGAATTGAATTTGCTAATGAATTTTCAGCACTTTATCTATGCCATGTTGATTTTCTGGAAACCAGTGTGTGTGTGTGTATTTCATAATCTGTCTAGTGTGAAACTTGGCTCAATCAACTCTTAATTCCATACCAGCTACTATTCTACAGATGCTATTACTATGAAGATCAAATGAGAGAGATGTAGGGCTTTGGTCTAATGCAGCTGCGCACTATAAAAACACATGGATCTATTCTGGTCACTGACAACAATTCTGGTCACAGATAACAATTATGACCAAAGATAACAATTATGACCACAGACAACAATTATGACCACAGACAACAATTATGACCACAGACAACAATTATGACCACAGCCAACAATTATGACCACAGCCAACAATTATGACCACAGCCAACAATTATGACCACAGACAACAATTCTGGTCACAGATAACAATTATGACCAAAGATAACAATTATGACCACAGACAACAATTATGACCACAGCCAACAATTATGACCACAGCCAACAATTATGACCACAGACAACAATTCTGGTCACAGATAACAATTATGACCAAAGATAACAATTATGACCACAGACAACAATTATGACCACAGCCAACAATTATGACCACAGACAACAATTCTGACCACAGACAACAATTCTGACCACAGACAACAATTTTGACCACAGACAACAATTTTGACCACAGACAACAATTCTGACCAGAGACAACAATTCTGACCACAGACAGCAATTCTGTCTACAGAAAGCAATTTTGGTCACAGACAACAATTCGGACCACAGACAACAATTCTGGTACCAGACAACAATTTTGGTCACAGACAACAATTCGGACCATAGACAACAATTCCGGCCACAGACAACATTTCTGGACACAGGCAACATTTCTGGCCATTTCTTAACACACATCTCACATCTATTGAACAGATGTTTGCTGTTGTCAATCGCTCAATGTGCTTAACTGCTTTTTTTTTCAGGGAATTGGATTATCAACACTGTCAAATTCCCACTCTAAAGCTACCACTCTCTTTTGTCTATTTGTAATCAGTGTAGATTTTCTGTCGTTTTAATTAATGCAACTGCTGTTAGATGTCTGAGTATTAGAAAGCACACAAGTAACATGTGGCATGTGTTTGAAAGGTTGAAAAGAACTTGAGAATGTGAAGTACTCAGCTCTGTACATGTACTGGTGCAAGTGAATCTGTAAGATCAGAGATAGATTGGCGGCTAGCACTTATGTTTTGCCTAGGCCTGCGTAATGTATTTACAGCCTCAACTCCAAAGGATTAGGTTGAAATACATCGATGTTTCAGATAGGAAGACAACTATGTGTCTACACAGCCCATATTTACATGATTATTTTATTAATATTTTTAATTGAACCTTTATTTAACTTGGCAAGTCAGTTAAGAACAAATTCTTATTTACAATGATGGCCTACCCTGGCCAAACCCTCCCCTAACCCCGGACGATGCTGTGCCAATTGTGCGCCGCCCTATGGGGACACCCAATCACAGCCGGTTGTGACACAGCCCGCGATAAAACCGGGGTCTTGTAGTGACACCTGTTAGACCGCTGTGCCACTCAGAATCCAAAAGATGTCTGGATGTATGATATTCTAGACATACTGCAATCCTACAGGTGGAGAATTTTCCCCCCCTAACTTGTCAAGGGAGACATCAGGCTTTACAGCCAGACATCTTGTCAGTGAGAAGGACTATTTTAGGCCTCTACGTTGATGGCAGCATTTCACCCACCAATCTGTCAAATGATCTGCGCTAAGGGTTTATTGACAGTACTCCACTTGGTCTTGAAGGGGGCTGGTGCGTGGTGGGTGTGTGGTTGTCTGGGGGAGGGAAGTAACAGTTTAACTACCCTATCGATTTCAATGTGCTAAGGGGTTTAGGCTCCAGTCCAATGAAAATGGGGTAAAATACCGCTCTGGAAGCGTCGTCCAAGGTGTCGAACGCTTGGTTTTTCTCCAGAGGATTCAATGGTAAAGATCTGTGGCCGCCTATTGAAGTCGTACCACTCTGCAGATTGAGTGCTGTATGGCTGTGTGCACTCTGCACTGCTCTATTGACTGTTGTGTGGAGAAGGATTATAGAGAGGGAGGGAGGGATGGAGGTGGAGCGATGGAAGGGTGGGGGAGTGGATGAAGAAGTGTGGATGCAGCACATGGACAGTAGAAAAGAGGCAGATGTCGTACTCTTTTGGCTGAGGCCAGAATAACAGCATGTGTGTGATCTAATAGCACAATCAAGCTGACGGTTTTGATGGTGGGTCTTTTAGGATATTCTGGTAGTCGCTGTGACATATTGTTGATGAATTGCGTTTGGAAGACAACAACTTTGCCTGACCTTCAGAATCTGCAACCGAAATGACCACAAACATTAAGAGAAAAGGGCACTAATCATGAGCTTGAAACAATGTCTTCTTCACATCTGATGGTTCATGCATGTTCATACATTAATCTATACATTCATTCATTCCTATTCATGTATATCCATAATTGTCCTACTAAATGATTCAGCCTTCAGATGAAATAAACACCTTGGCGAAAACGTGATGCAGCACAAATTCAGAACAATCTATTCACTACAACTTCCCTGACGTTTCTTAGATTTCCCTGTCAGCTAAAGTCCTGCCCAAATCCATTTCGACCTAGTCATTCGGGAGAGCAGGCTACCTGTATCCATCTTGTTCTGCCGTGTGAGAGGTGTCCAGGTGTTGCTCGTCTGCTGCCCATCACTCTTAGCTGCTGCTCTCGCCATGCTGGGGCCTGACAGGTGGTGGAGGAGTGGTGGAAGCAGGTAGGAGGCTTGTGAGATTGGCTGTCAGGGGCGTGAGAGGTGGAGAGGAAAGTGGGGGGCTGAGTCTTTTAGGGGGAGCACAGAGCAGGTAGCTAGGAGCCTGGCTGTCAGGGGCGTGAGAGGTGGAGAGGAAAGTGGGGGGGCGGGCTGGGTCTTTTAGGGGGAGCACAGAGCAGGTAGCTAGGAGCCTGGCTGTCAGGGGCATGAGGGGTGGAGAGGAAAGTCGGGGGGCTGGGTCTTTTAGGGGGAGCACAGAGCAGGTAGCTAGGAGCCTGGCTGTCAGGGGTGTGAGAGGTGGAGAGGAAAGTGGGGGGGCGGGCTGGGTCTTTTAGGGGGAGCACAGAGCAGGTAGCTAGGAGCCTGGCTGTCAGGGGCATGAGGGGTGGAGAGGAAAGTCGGGGGGCTGGGTCTTTTAGGGGGAGCACAGAGCAGGTAGCTAGGAGCCTGGCTGTCAGGGGCATGAGGGGTGGAGAGGAGAAAACCAGTCGCTGAGGTAAGAGCTGGGCCAGCCAGAGTTAATGGGATCAGACGGGGAAAAAAAGGGATCTATCTGGCGGTTAATGTTTAATCCTCTCCCACCCCAGGCTCCAACCATGTGATAATCCTTGGGCTACCTCTCTTCATCATCAAGGTGTCGGAGAGAAGTGCCTCTGTAAATATTTAATTGGCTGCAGCATGCTACTGTTAATTATGCGGGTGTGCCTTTTCTCTATCTCTTCTCTCCTCCCTCTTTCCTTTTCCGTCCTCCTTCCCTACCTTCCTTTGCTCAGTCGCTCTGTCTCAGATAGGAAACTGTCTCCCTGTGTTTCCACTCAATTTCCGTCTTCTCTATCTATTCTACCATTGTTGCTCTCTCTTGACATCTCCCTTTGTGGACAACCTCTCGCCGGAGTCGCCGCTCGCTCTCTTTATTTTTTGGCATTCCATCTCTCGCTCTTTGCCTCGCTCCTTCTCCCTTTTCAATTTGTCCCTCCCTTTCAAACCGAGCTTCTGTTAAACTGATTATTGTTGTGTAATTCATTATTCATACCATTGCCTGTTATCCTCCTTGACGCCCCATGCTTTGAAAAGTTTTCTTTCTCCCAACGTTTTTCTTTGATCGTCAAGGGCAACGGGAAATAGATGTAGACTACACAGACTCTCTACAGGCTAATGCACTGACTGGCGCTTCAATCGGACGATGGTTCATAAGTTAGCTCCAGCAGCAAGTGCAATTACAAAGGGGTGCATGTACAAGTCAACAGAATACAAATCATGTAATGAATGTCTCGTGGGGCCTGTGGAAAAAGGCCCTGGAGCGTTTTCAGAGATGACACACAAAGCAGGAGGAGTGCGTAGGAAGAAAGCAAAGAGTGTCTTTGGATGGACATGGAGAACTATGGGCTAGGTTGAGTGTTTACTGTTCAAGTGTTTGCTGTAGTCTAGTGCAAAAATAGTAGCTGTTATTATCTAGGGGGAATGAAACAGGGAAGAAAATAAAGGGATAAAGTATTCATAAATACTGCCCCATGGTTTAGCTTAGGTTGTGTATATTCCCCTCTGAATGTTGTCTTGTCTAACAGGTGAAAACCTTTTTACTTGGGAAAGGGAATATTAAATCTGGTCCTCAGGCTGTGTTTAGTCCTGATGAGGACCTATGCTGTGGGTTATGGATGTTTGGACAGAGAGATGGGTGTGCATGTGTGTGTGTGTGTGTGTGTGTGTGTGTGTGTGCGAGCATGCGTGTGAGTATGTGTGTGCATCTGTGCTTCTGTGTGTGCGCGCGTGTGTGTCTGTGTGATTGTGTGCGTGCGTCCATGAATGTGTGTGCGGTGCTGATCGAATGCCAAAAACCTGGGTCACATCAAGGACGAGAGTCAGCCGGGATCGTCCCTGTCTGGTGCTGGGCGAAATTCAATATGCAGACACACTGACACTCTCATGCACCATGGAGGAATCTTGCAATCCTGCACCTGACAGGGAGAAAAACTACTGCACTTAATCTTCCAACACAATGCCACAAGGTTGTTTGTCTGTTTACTCTCAGTTCATAGAGTACAGTTCTGTACGCTGGCTCTAGGCTTTTCCTCTCTCTATGTCTTCCTATATCTCTCTGTCTCTCTCTCTTTGTGGTCTGTATGTTTTATCATTTCATTTAGAATATCATCAACACCACAGGTCTTTATGTTTGGAGGGTTTGTATTTTGTCCTATAGTTTATTAAATGTAATTGGAGAATCCAGTGGGTTCTGGTAGTCTTCAATAGTTGATACTAAGATTTGAATTTGATCATGTATATGTTTTTTCTGTTTGTTCTTTGTTATAGGGCCAAAAAGATTGGAAAAGTGGTTTTGGATAGACAACTCTTCTTGTTGTTTGATTAGTGTTTTCCAATTTTTCCAGAAGTGTTAATAGTCTACGGATTCTTCAATTACATTGAGCTGATTTCTGACATGCTGTTCCTTCTTTTTCCTTAGATATTTCTGTATTGTTTTAGTTATTCGCCATACTGACGTTGTAGGCTCAGGTTTTCTGGGTCTCTGTGTTTTTGGTTGGATAGGTTTCTCAATTTCTTTCTTAGGTTTTTGCATTCTTCATCAAATCAAATTTTTTTCACTTGTTGTTAATTTTCCTAGGTTTTCTGATTGAAATGTTTTGATTTCTCTCTCCGTCTCTCTCCCTGTGTTGTTAATGCTCAAGGGTGGCGGGCATGTGCAGTCTATCAGGTGTTTTCACGCTCTGTCGTCATCTGTCCAACGTCCACCCCATCAACCCGACTCGACTCGACTTTGGCGATGTCATTTACAAAATAGCCTCCAATACCCTACTCAACAAATTGGATGCAGTCTATCACAGTGCAATCCGTTTTGTCACCAAAGCCCCATATACTACCCACCATTGCGACCTGTACGCTCTCGTTGGCTGGCCCTCGCTTCATACTCGTCGCCAAACCCACTGGCTCCATGTCATCTACAAGACCCTGCTAGGTAAAGTCCCCCCTTATCTCAGCTCGCTGGTCACCATAGCATCTCCCACCTGTAGCACACGCTCCAGCAGGTATATCTCTCTAGTCACCCCCAAAACCAATTCTTTCTTTGGCCGCCTCTCTTTCCAGTTCTCTGCTGCCAATGACTGGAATGAACTACAAAAATCTCTGAAACTGGAAACACTTATCTCCCTCACTAGCTTTAAGCACCAGCTGTCAGAGCAGCTCACAGATTACTGCACCTGTACATAGCCCACCTATAATTTAGCCCAAACAACTACCTCTTTCCCAACTGTATTTAATTTATTTATTTATTTTGCTCCTTTGCACCCCATTATTTTTATTTCTACTTTGCACATTCTTCCATTGCAAAACTACCATTCCAGTGTTTTACTTGCTATATTGTATTTACCTTGCCACCATGGTCTTTTTTGCCTTTACCTCCCTTCTCACCTCATTTGCTCACATTGTATATAGACTTGTTTATACTGTATTATTGACTGTATGTTTGTTTTACTCCATGTGTAACTCTGTGTCGTTGTATCTGTCGAACTGCTTTGCTTTATCTTGGCCAGGTCGCAATTGTAAATGAGAACTTGTTCTCAACTTGCCTACCTGGTTAAATAAAGGTAAAATAAAATAAAATAAATAAATAAATAAAAAACCCTTACACCCCCCTCTCGACTGTGTAGTATTTGAATTGACAAGACCCTGACTCTGCACATCCAACTGTCCAGTAGTGAGACACCACAGACACCCCTTTAGCTTCTCATCTTCGATGTGATACCCTTCACCCCCCTACCAAGGTCAAAGAGGCAGCCTTTATGCACATCGCACGCTCTAAGTGAGTGACAAGAGGAGACAGGGGTTGTGATGGTGTGTATACATGAGTGAGTGTGTTTGTGTGTGTTGATCACTGACTCAGTTTCTGTGTCTTTCGGTGTGTACTTATAGACATGGCTGTGGGTGAGTGTGACTGAGTAAGTCTGGGCTGTGTGTGCTGACCTGGTTAACACCGTGTGCAGTGAGGGAGGGTAAAGGCAGGGTGATACAGGTTTTAGAATGAAGGTGCCAATTGAGCTGTAAAAATGGGAATTGAGTGGGGAATAGGGAATAGCAGGACTCTGGTGTGTAACCTTCGCCGTGTTGTTTTCAGGTTTCAGCTTATGCATACATAATTTGTGTGTGTGTGTGTGTGTGTGTGTGTGTGTGTGTGTGACTACGTACACTACCGTTCAAAAGTTTGGGGTCACTTAGAAATGTCCTTGTTTTTGAAAAGCACATTTTTTTGTCCATTAAAATAACAACGAATTGATCAGAAATACAGTGTAGACATTGTTAATGTTGTAAATGACCATTGTAGCCGGAAACTGAATATTTACATAGGCGTACAGAGGCCCATTGTCAGCAACCATCACTCCTGTGTTCCAATGGCACGTTGTGTTAGCTAATCCAAGTTTAGCATTTTAAAGGCTAATTGATGATTAGAAAACTATTTTGCAATTATGTTAGTACAGCTGAAAATGTTTGTTCTGATTAAAGAAGCCATAAAACTGGCCTTCTTTAGACTAGTTGAGTATCTAGAACCTACCAGGTACCTCCCCAAAGCCTTAAACACGGGCACCCTCATAGATATCATCCTAACCAACTTCTCCTCTAAATACACCTCTGCTGTCTTCAACCAAGATCTCAGCGATCACTGCCTCATTGCCTGCATCCGTAATGGGTCAGCGGTCAAACGACCTCCTCTCATCACTGTAAAACGCTCCCTGAAACACTTCAGCGAGCAGGCCTTTCTAATCGACCTGGCCGGGGTATCCTGGAAGGATATTGACCTCATCCCGTCAGTAGAGGATGCCTGGATATTTTTTAAAAATGCCTTCCTAACCATCTTAAATAAACATGCCCCATTCAAGAAATTTAGAACCAGGAACAGATATAGCCCTTGGTTCTCCCCAGACCTGACTGCCCTTAATCAACACAAAAACGTCCTATGGCGTTCTGCATTAGCATCGAACAGCCCCCGTGATATGCAGCTGTTCAGGGAAGCTAGAAACCATTATACACAGGCAGTTAGAAAAGCCAAGGCTAGCTTTTTCAAGCAGAAATTTGCTTCTTGCAACACTAACTCAAAAAAGTTCTGGGACACTGTAAAGTCCATGGAGAATAAGAACACCTCCTCCCAGCTGCCCACTGCACTGAAGATAGGAAACACTGTCACCACTGATAAATCCACCATAATTGAAAATTTCAATAAGCATTTTTCTACTGCTGGCCATGCTTTCCACCTGGCTACTCCTACCCCTGTCAACAGCACTGCACCCCCAACAGCAACTCGCCCAAGCCTTCCCCATTTCTCCTTCTCCCAAATCCATTCAGCTGATGTTCTGAAAGAGCTGCAAAATCTGGACCCCTACAAATCAGCCGGGCTAGACAATCTGGACCCTTTCTTTCTAAAATTATCTGCCGAAATTGTTGCCACCCCTATTACTAGCCTGTTCAACCTCTCTTTCGTGTCGTCTGAGATTCCCAAAGATTGGAAAGCAGCTGCGGTCATCCCCCTCTTCAAAGGGGGGGACACTCTTGACCCAAACTGCTACAGACCTATATCTATCCTACCATGCCTTTCTAAGGTCTTCGAAAGCCAAGTCAACAAACAGATTACCGACCATTTTGAATCTCACCATACCTTCTCTGCTATGCAATCTGGTTTCAGAGCTGGTCATGGGTGCACCTCAGCCACGCTCAAGGTCCTAAACGATATCTTAACCGCCATCGATAAGAAACATTACTGTGCAGCCGTATTCATTGATCTGGCCAAGGCTTTCGACTCTGTCAATCACCACATCCTCATCGGCAGACTCAACAGCCTTGGTTTCTCAAATGATTGCCTCGCCTGGTTCACCAACTACTTCTCTGATAGAGTTCAGTGTGTCAAATCTGAGGGTCTGTTGTCCGAACCTCTGGCAGTCTCTATGGGGGTGCCACAGGGTTCAATTCTTGGACCGACTCTCTTCTCTGTATACATCAATGAGGTCGCTCTTGCTGCTGGTGAGTCTCTGATCCACCTCTACGCAGACGACACCATTCTGTATACTTCCGGCCCTTCTTTGGACGCTGTGTTAACAACCCTCCAGGCAAGCTTCAATGCCATACAACTCTCCTTCCGTGGCCTCCAACTGCTCTTAAATACAAGTAAAACTAAATGCATGCTCTTCAACCGATCACTACCTGCACCTACCCGCCTGTCCAACATCACTACTCTGGACGGCTCTGACTTAGAATACGTGGACAACTACAAATACTTAGGTGTCTGGTTAGACTGTAAACTCTCCTTCCAGACCCATATCAAACATCTCCAATCCAAAGTTAAATCTAGAATTGGCTTCCTATTTCGCAACAAAGCATCCTTCACTCATGCTGCCAAACATACCCTTGTAAAACTGACCATCCTACCAATCCTCGACTTTGGCGATGTAATTTACAAAATAGCCTCCAATACCCTACTCAACAAACTGGATGCAGTCTATCACAGTGCAATCCGTTTTGTCACCAAAGCCCCATACACTACCCACCATTGCGACCTGTACGCTCTCGTTGGCTGGCCCTCGCTTCATACTCGTCGCCAAACCCACTGGCTCCATGTCATCTACAAGACCCTGCTAGGTAAAGTCCCCCCTTATCTCAGCTCGCTGGTCACCATAGCATCTCCCACCTGTAGCACACGCTCCAGCAGGTATATCTCTCTAGTCACCCCCAAAACCAATTCTTTCTTTGGCCGCCTCTCTTTCCAGTTCTCTGCTGCCAATGACTGGAACGAACTACAAAAATCTCTGAAACTGGAAACACTTATCTCCCTCACTAGCTTTAAGCACCAACTGTCAGAGCAGCTCACAGATTACTGCACCTGTACTTAGCCCACATATAATTTAGCCCTATCAACTACCTCTTTCCCAACTGTATTTAATTTATTTATTTATTTTGCTCCTTTGCACCCCATTATTTTTATTTCTACTTTGCACATTCTTCCATTGCAAAACTACCATTCCAGTGTTTTACTTGCTATATTGTATTTACCTTGCCACCAAGGCCTTTTTTTGCCTTTACCTCCCTTCTCACCTCATTTGCTCACATTGTATATAGACTTGTTTATACTTTATTATTGACTGTATGTTTGTTTTACTCCATGTGTAACTCTGTGTTGTTGTATCTGTCGAACTGCTTTGCTTTATCTTGGCCAGGTCGCAATTGTAAATGAGAACTTGTTCTCAACTTGCCTACCTGGTTAAATAAAGGTAAAATAAATAAAATAAAATAAAATAAAAAAAATAAATCTGGAGCATCAGCATTTGTGGGTTTGATTACAGGCTCAAAATGGCCAGAAACAAAGATCTTTCTTCTGAAACTCATCAGTCTATTCTTGTTCTGAGAAATGAAGGCTATTCTAAATGATCAAGAAACTGAATATCTCGTACAACGCTGTGTACTACTCCATTCACAGAACAGCGCAAACTGGCTCTAACCAGAATAGAAAGAGGAGTGGGAGGCCCCGGTGCACAACTGAGCAAGACGACAAGTACAGTACAGTGTCTAGTTTGAGAAACAGACGCCTCACAAGTTCTCAACTGGTAGCTTCATTAAATAGTACCCGCAAAACACAAGTCTCCACGTCAACAGTGAAGGGGCGACCTCCGGGATGCTAGCATTCTAGGCAGAGAGCCTCTGTCCAGTGTGTATTCTTTTGGCTCCAATTAAGCACTGTCCACAAGGTACAGCATGGCGTTGCAAAATAGAGTCATAGCCTTCCTTCTTCAAGATTCATTTTACCATGTACAAATCTCCCATTTCACCACAACCAAAGCACACCCAGACCATCACATTGCCATCACCATGCCTGACAGATGGCGTCAAGCACTCCTCCAGCATCTTTACATTTTTTCTGTGTCTCAGGAATGTTCTTCTTTGTGATCCGAACACCTCAATCTTAGATTCGTCTGTCCACATAACACTTTTTTCAAATCTTCCTCTGTCCAGTGCCTATGTTATTTTGCCCATCTTAATTTTTTATTTTTATTGGCTAGTCTGAGATAGGGCTTTTTCTTTGCAACTCTGCCTAGAAGGCCAGCATCCCGGAGTCGCCTCTTCACTGTTGACGTTGAGACTGGTGTTTTGCGGGTACAACAACTGATGACGCACAGAACAACTGAGGACGCACAGTAATAAAGCCTACTGTGTAGTGTGGCAGGTGCACAGAGGATGGTATAGGTTACAGTATGTCCAAGGTTGTTTCATAGAAATAACCTTAAAGAGCGGCTTAACTCACCAATTCTGCATCTGATTTTCTGCTGGTCATTAAGAAAAACGAGAGTTCTGATGATCTCACTTACACAAATCTCACAAAACTATGTTTTGGAATATACTGACTTTATGTCCAAAATTATTCTACTTACACTTTGTTGTGTTTCTCAATAATATCGATGCCACATATGCAGTTTTCAACCAAATACATTTAGCGCTCAGTTGCCCTTTAACAAACACCTAACGCTGGTGACATTTCCTAGGCCTTGGTTATACAGTACATTGGACACAATGACTAATGTCTCCCCTCCCCCATGCAGTGAGAGGGACAGTCACAGTGAGTGGTAGTGATGCTGATACAGCCAGTGTGTTCTTCCTTCCTGTGTTTCTTGGCCAGCCTAGATAGCACAGCAGCAAGCAGCACGCTAATGTGATTATGGCTTTTAGCGGAGGATTTTCATGGACATTCTCCATCCCTCTCCATCCTTCAAGGCGCCATTAGTTCTCACTGTGGGATGGCCTGTCCTTGCTGGTGACTGACACACTTAAAGCAAATGCGCACATACTGGACACACACACACACACACACTGTACAGGTGCACACACACAATAACTGTCTCGAAAGGACCATGAAGAATTGTGGATCTTCAGACACACAAACACACACTCATATTCAACTTATTAGCATTACTCTGCTTAGACTTTGTACTAATTTCAGTACTTAAATCTCTCAATTTCCCATTGACATTGACCATCATTTCAACGCATAATTAGATTCACCTTTTTTAGCTATTTGTTTATGAGACCGTGACGCGAATCAGAATGCCTGCCCCTTTTTCATTACGCTGTGCAATCAAGCCATGATTCCACCAAGAGCCCATGTTGAAATGAAAAGCGTGAGCAATTGGCCATCAGATGCTGCACTGCTTATGACTGTCACGTTTCCGACCCCTCTCTGCCTGGAATTACACTTGCCAAGCTTAGCGCGTATTGTCTTTGCGCACCTCTTTGCATTAATCAGACAAACCTCCGGGTGCTTCTAAACTCCTGACTGCACAGCGTTCCCTTCGCATAAGTCGCTGTTTATTAAACCTTAGAGGCAAGACGGCAGCAGCATAGAGATATTATGGACACGTTAGGAAAGAGATAGAGGAGATTGGTTGAAGATCTAGCAAGGACTCTAGCAAGGACTTGTCCAGAAGGGATACAGGTTTTGTCAAAATTGACTTTTCGTAGCAGGTTTAGGAGAACTTATGCAGCAGGTTAGGAGAATTCACGTTGCAGGTTAGGAGAATTAGGTTAAGGTTAAGAATAGGGTTAGGGTTAGCTAAAATGTAAAACCCAAAACACTTTTGAGGTCAAATTTAGACATGACCCTCAGACAGTAAGGGTGGACTTGATGTGCATGCTGGAATTTGGCGGAGTTTGGAGGGACAGAGCTGGTGTCATGCTGAGTTTATTTTTTCTCTCTCGAGGACCTGAGCCCTAGGACCATGCATCAGGACTACCTGACCTGATAACTCCTTGCTGTCCCCAGTCCACCTGGCCGTGCTGCTGCTCCAGTTTCAATTGTTCTGCCTAAGGCTATGGAACCCTGACCTGTTCACCGGACGTGCTACCTGTCCCAGACCTGCTGTTTTCAACTCTCTAGAGACAGTGGAGAGTGGTAGAGATACTCTGAATGATTGGCTATGAAAAGCCACCCTCGACAACCACTGTGATTATTATTATTTGACCCTGCTGGTCATCTATGAATATTTTAACATCTTGGCCATGTTCTGTTATAATCTCCACCCGGCACAGCCAGAAGAGGACTGGCCACCCATCATAGCCTGGTTCCTCTCTAGGTTTCTTCCTAGGTTCTGGCCTTTCTAGGGAGTTTTTCCTAGCCACCGTGCTTCTACACCTGCTGTTTGGGGTTTTAGGCTGGGTTTCTGTACAGCACTTTGTGACATCAGCTGATGTAAGAAGGGCTTTATAAATACATTTGATTTGATTTGAGTGTAGACCTGCCTCAGTATGTCACTGCTAAGATAGCACTGTATGGCTGTTGTTATCTTTGTTTGCGGAGTCAGTTGATGCAAATTTACAAAATATAATTCAAGGAAGGGAAGCTTCAAGACTACTGTAGCCGAGTCATTTTGAAAATACAAGCGCTTTGGGGCTGGGTGTTATATTAATTCATTTAATTAATTTTAATATATGTTTTAAGACGGTATTCCAAATGTCTGTATCACAATAATCAAATTATTTATACATTTTTTATGAGCATTTATGTCCACATGTTGTCTTTTTTGTCTCATCTCTATCGCTCCTTATATCCTGTGTGCGCACACACACACACACACACACACACACACACACACACACACACACACACACACACACACACACATACACACCAAGCCCAGCAAATATGCTAACGAGCGCATATGAAAAAAGAAACTAATTGCAAAGAAAGGCAGTCCAGCTCATAAACAGGCAGTTGTACAGATAACTCATCCAAAGGGCTTTGACTTCTTGAATACAGCAGAAAGCCAACACAATATGATTCCCCATCACTTTATTAATTCAGCTACTTAGATAACTAGCAAGTTAAACTTAGGGATCGCGTTAATACAGAATTATTTGTTTTTCATACAGCAAAAAAATATAAAATGCATAAGAAATATCTTGCTGAGTTTTATAAACGCAGATCTAAAATGCTTTTTATTGTAATTTCTGCTCGGAATCAGACTCATTTTGTGCCTCAGACAGTGTTCTGACTGATGTTTACCTACTTTTCTCTGGTACTTTTCTAGGTGTAGCTAGTCTACTTTTCTCCAGTAAAATGCAAAATTAAGAACATTAGGAATTGTAGTTGGCTACATTCTTTATATGATAAACAGACAAACGATTGCCATGCATAGTTTTTGCAAAAAAATACATGTGTTTTTCCTTGTAAGCTCATTTGGCCTACTTGTGTGGCTGCCAGCCGAATAACATTGCACTTCTGTTGTCATGTAATGAAAATGAGGCTATTTTCTGACGAAGGTGTTGCACTAATATATTTTCTCTGAAGGAAAACTGTAGTTGCAAGTCCCTGATCACTCTTTATGTTCATTGAGAAGCAAAAAAAAACACGGTTGACTTTCAATATAAAACGTGACCTCTGTCAACACACAGCTGGACTCACCTGCTCCCACTTTCTCCAGTTATACGAGTTACAAACAAACATGTGATTGTCTCATCTGTTCTGGAGAACTATGGTACGCTTCATAATGTAAAATAATGTGACAGGTGAAATGAACAACACAGTCTGCTTTATCTTCTAACATATTGCACAAGTTTACTGCAGGTATTTACTTTTAAAAAGTAGATACAAATATTCAAAAGTATAGAGAAATATCAAAGAAATAGTTTCAACGTTATTGGCGGTATTGAAAAACCATCCCGTGACTATTTCCAAATAAATACCTGTGTATACGGTATATACGCCCAAGTCTAATTCCTGCACCTGCAGAAACACCTCTTTATACTTCTATTGGTACATTGTTTTGCTAGGACTGGATAGGTAGCTAGCTAGCTAACGATAGCTAGGACACAGGTAGACAGTGTCCTTTGCTACCACCTGTCTGGCACTGATTTCCCACAGCTCTGTTAAAGACAGCAAGGGCAGGTCTTCGGGCAAGTGGGAGCGAAGGACACTGTGTGCTAGCTATGTAGCTAGGAGGACTCCAGTACACGACGGGCGGGAAGTGGGGGCACCACTGGTAGCTAGCTAGCTAGGACATCGGTAGACGCCTCTTGACCCACATTTTAATCGCATAGACTATCAGGGGAAATCCAGAACATCAAGTGTCACACAAGCATGAAGATGGCGTGCTCGATTGCAGGAACCCATGGGAATGCCCCGAATTGCTGGCTGCAATCACACACTATTGTTTCAACTCTGTATTTGCAGAGTGGTCTAACATAATCGGTCATATGGACACCGAAACACATTGAGATATTATTTTACTGAAGTAGAGGAGAAATTAACCTTTCCATTGATACCCTTTTTAGGTAACTCCTCAAATTGCGTGCAGAGCGGACACTTCTAAAACAGGAGTATCAATGAACATTGATTCTGGAAAATAAATGCTGTCGCACGTGGCATTGCGGTACCATGTACCACTAGTAACATTTTAGCCAAAGACTGTTATATGTGTTTTATAACTGTGCAAAAAGCATCCAACACTATTACATAAGGAATTGGAAACTCGTTCCCATTCTGAGAAATAAGTTAGGCCACTTGATTTCAACATCTGAACAAGGTAGACAGGCTAGCATGCTATTCAAACAGTTGGAGACGGACAGAACGATGTGTTCATAACCATTCAACTGTTCTACCTTGGTTTCTAGCAAATAGATTCAAGTTGGCTAAAGATTAGCTGGCTACTCACTAGCACGTGGGCTCGTGCGTGAATAATTGTTTATGAGACCTGTGTTAATTTTCTATAAAGTTAGTCATTATTAGTGAATGTGTATTATGCATGGATCTGGTTAAATTTGTAACAAAAAAGGGCATTTTCATAGACAGACGATGCCCCACATATCATATCAACCCCAGTTTTTAATTTAGTTTAATTTCTGTGGTAGTGTGTGTTTGCGTGCGCTTGTGTGACTGTCTTGGTGTGTGTGCATGTGTCTATTTGAAGGCAGGGTGAGCCTCACTGTACGCATCCCTCCGGTTGCCGTTGGTGTCCCTTCATTTCACGCTCCGACGCCCCTGCGTGAATCCTCATTATCAACGATGGTTCAATGAGACACACACACATGGCATGGGAGGGGAACCAAATCATTATTCAAATAATACAGGGGGTCAGTGCATAAGCTGCAACACCTTTGTTTGTATATTTCTGACTTTCCCATCACAAATAACTAAGTAAACCGCCAAACACATCCAGCCTGACCTGGATCAATGAGGTACTCAGCACCACGGCGGCTGAGATGCCAACCAGGGGATTTGGGTATTGAGAATCCGAATGGACCGTCTGTTGTTGTTATAACGGCATCATGCTCACCCTCCTCCCCCTCTTCTCTCATTTTCCTTGGCAGGGCCAAGTGTGCACGGAGCTGAATTCGGCCACCTGCCCGACAACATTACAGTGCTGGAAGGAGAGAGCATCATTCTCAGGTAACTCTTTGATCCTACACCTGCACCTACTAATTACATGTTCAAATTGTTGTTGTTTTTCTTCTCTCATCATGCTGACTTAATTGCCAATTCACTGTCATTAAAAACCTCATGAGCTTTACCCCAACTAGGTTGAAAAATTTTCATATTTTGTCAATATCCTGGACTCTGAGGCCTTCATAAAAGCCTACTGTCAATCAACATTCCAACTATTTAACCCGCTGTCAGGTGTCATTCCAAATCTGGTCACCCTCACTGTCATCTCATATCGCCTAGCCCTAGAACCATAGACCACTGTCAGGCTCCTGTAGTTGATATATGATGCCCTTTCATACTTACAGGCTCATCTATTCATTGCATGGGCGATTAAAGGTAATATCACTGGCCTATTCACTGGAGGCCATGTGATCTACCTCACAGAGATTTTATTTTTTTTACCCTGGCCACATCAATTAAACATAAGCACTCAGGCTTATCCTTTCCTGGCCTGGTCCCCAGCTGAAGCTTGTAAGGACATCTAGTGATGAAGGACAGTACTGTAGTCATACTGTCACAAAAAACATTTCTAGTTCAGCAAACTAGGAAAATTACATTCCAAACTCTAAATAATATTTGTATTCATATATACGTATAGACTGAGTGTACAGTGAAAAGGTGAAAGCTATGATCCCTTATTGATGTCACTTGTTGAATCTGCTTCAATCAGTGTAGATGAAGGGGAGGAGACAGGTTAAAGAAGGATTTTTAAGCCTTGAGACAATTGAGACATGGATTGTAAATGTGTGCCATTCAGAGAGTGAATGGGTAACACAGAATATTTAAATGCCTTTGAACGGGTTATGGTAGTCGGTGCCAGGCGCACTGGTTTGAGTGTGTCAAGGACTGCAACGCTGCTGGGTTTTTCACGCTAAACAATTTCCCATGTGTATCAAGAATGGTATCACCCAAAGGACAACTGCGGGAAGCATTGGACTCAACATGGGCCAGCATTCCCGTGGAACGCTTTCGACACCTTGTAGAATCCATCCCCCGACAAATTGAGGCTGTTCTGAGGGCAAAAGGGTGTGCAACCCAATATTAGGAAAGTGTTCCTATTGCTTTGTACACTCAGTGCATATAACCAGGGTAGTTACATTGAGGTAAAATCTGGTTTTCAAGAAAGTCTTGTATATTAAAGAAAATAAAGTAGACAAAGGAGTGGGCGAGTTTGTTTTGCATTACCCGGTGCCTGGGGTACATGCAGGTGGAGATTTCACTTGGAATGAACTTGCCCAGTCTAAACTGCTTGAGGTTATACCAGACAGTTCTGAAAAACTATTACTAATCTACTCTAGACCTTTTCAAATGTTTAAACAATAACATGTTCTGTTTGCACGCACAACCAAGAGATTAACCACACACTGGTTGAATCAACGTTGTTTCCACATCATTTAAATGAAATTACCCTTAACCAACGTGGAATAGATGTTAAATTGACGTCTGCCCAGCGTCATTATTGACTAGCTAGCTAGTTAATTGACTACAGTAGCTAGCATAAAATTAAAAGTTTAACCAAAAACCAGAACAAATTAGTTGTATAAACACATTGACTTCTTGCTACCAGATCAACAAAACAAAATCATCAAGCAACATTTATTTCCCGTTTATTATCCATTTGCCCTGGTGGTGTTAGCTACATTTCACTAGCACAGCAAATAACCACAGAGCTAGTGCGATGTGAAGGTAGAGAAAGATCCACTTACCTTGTTAGCCTCTCTGGGAGGCTCTCTACACAAAACGCAGAAATAAAATATAAATCATGCCTTACCTTTGACGAGCTTCTTTTGTTGGCACTCCAATATGTCCTATAAACATCACAAATGGTCCTTTTGTTCGATTAATTCCGTCCATATATATCCAAAATGTCCATTTATTTGGCGTGTTTGATCCAGAAAAAAAACAGCTTCCTATTTGCGCAACGTCACTACAAAATATCTCAAAAGTTACCTGTAAACTTTGCCAAAACATTTCAAACTACTTTTGTAATACAACTTTAGGTATTTTAAAACGATAATAATCGATCAAATTGAAGACGGGTCTATCTGTTTTCAATACAGGACAACAACAAACTAACGCTACTTTTCTAGTCTTGCCCAACTCTCAACAGTGTTACACTATTTCAAGATGGCCGTACTTCTTCATTTCACAAAGGAATAACCTCAACCATTTTCCAAAGACTGGTGACATCCAGTGGAAGTGGTAGGAACTTCAAACAAGTGCCGTAGAAATCTAGTTCCCCAATGAAACCTCATTGAATAGACAGTGACCTCCAAAAAAAAATCTGAATGGTTAGTCCTGGAGGTTTTGCCTGCTACATAAGTTCTGTTTTACTCATAAGGTTGTAACGTAACAGACATGAAACTTCAGAGTGTTTTCTATCCAAATCTACTAATAATATGCATATCTTATACAGAGCTAGCTGGATATGAAGGTAGAGAAAGATCCACTTACCCTGGTAGCCAGCTGGTTAAATACATTTCTCTCACAACAGCCAAGAATATAACTAAACTAAATGTAGCTAGCCTACAAGTCCAATGTTTGACGGCCACATTGTTTACATCAAAAGTTAGGTAGCAGCAGTAATTACCACTTTCAGCCCCTCTCACCCCTCACCAATCTGTCTCTTCTAGCTCTTTATCTGCTTCCTCCAAACACAACTATATTTTACCCAGGTGTATTGCCCACGTAGTTTCAATTAAGAAACATAGTGGATTTTTTTTATGAACCGCTCGCTACCTTGTGCTTGGTATGTATTACCAACCTCGCATTACGAGACCTAGCTAGCGGTTTGTTTACAAAACTATAATACAAACGCATATAATTACAACAGGATGATCAAAATGTAATTTGAAATGAATTCAAATGAACCTTAAAATATTCCTTTCTGCACTCCCTCATGATAGTGATATTTGCGACCTGACCAAAATCCCATAGAAATTTCAGTTATAGATCTGTCATTCGCTTTGATAGCAAGTCTAAGAAGCGGTATATCTGGTCTATGTGCGCTATTTCTATGCTTGCTTAGTCGTTTTTGTACACTAACTTCAAAACCTGAAAATAAAATATTTTTGGTTATTTAAAATATATTTCATAGCGGTTTAGATGGTATAATGATTCTCTATACTGCTTGTTTTGTCACATAAACTGAAATTAGGTAAACTATTAGAATCTTAGCAACCAGAAAACGGTGGAGTAATTTCTGCATATTGCAACTTTAAGGCCTACCTTCATTCCAAGGGTAGGGCTTGCACTAATCCATTTCATGAAACATGTACAGTAGCTGTAAAAGTCAAATCTGGTATCCATCAACATGGCTAGCCTCATTAATTGTCTAATGAAAAAGACGGTAACACTTCATCTTAAGGGGTCCCTATTAAATGTATGTAATTACATGGTAACAAGTATTCTAAACAATTGTAATAATGTATAGTTACACTGTATTTTAACATGTAACTGGTGGTAATTGCAGTCTGTAATTACAGGGGTGTAACAACAAATGTTTTATTTTAATTTTTAATTTTATTTTACTTCACCTTTATTTAACCAGATGGGCAAGTTGAGAACAAGTTCTCATTTACAATTGCGACCTGGCCAAGATAAAGCAAAGCAGTTTGACACATACAACAACACAGAGTTACACATGGAGTAAAACAAACATACAGTCAATAATACAGTAGAAAAATAAGTCTATATACAATGTGAGCAAGTGAGGTGAGATAAGGGAGGTAAAGGCAAAAAAAAAGGCCATGGTGGCGAAGTAAATACAATATAGCAAGTAAAACACTGGAATGGTAGATTTGCAGTGGGAGAATGTGCAAGGTAGAGATAGAAATAATAGGGTGCAAAGGAGCTCTGACAGCTGGTGCTTAAAGCTAGTGAGGGAGATAAGTGTTTCCAGTTTCAGAGATTTTTGTAGTTCGTTCCAGTCATTGGCAGCAGAGAACTGGAAGGAGAGGCGGCCAAAGGAAGAATTTGTTTTGGTGGTGACAGAGATATACCTGCTGAGAGATATACCTGCTGGAGCACGTGCTACAGGTGGGTGCTGCTATGGTGACCAGCGAGCTGAGATAAGGGGGGAATGCTTGTTACCATGCTTGTTTCAATTTCAAAGTTTCTGATAACATCCCAACACATCATACTTCAGTGTTAGTGAATTGAAAACCGACCACTAGAGTCTGATGCCCAGTCCCAATAGCAAAAAAGATTAAAAAACGGTTCACATAAAAAAAAAGATCAAGCTAGTAGATCAAGCTAACGTTTGAGTCAGTGTTGTAGTACTCGAGACGGTCTCAAGACCTCATTTTGAGTGTCTCGGTCTTGTCTCATTGTCGGATACATTTGTACTCTGTCTTGACTCGGTCTTGGACAGTGAGGACTCTTAATTTCTTCCTGAAACCAGCCGAGACCAGCGGAGTGAAAAACTAATTATCGGCTTCCATTCAGTAAGCGTACAAAACCGCATTGCCAGGCCAAATATATTCACTCCTTTTTTAGAACATTAATACCTGAACAGTCTATATAGTGCATTCGTAAAGTATTAAGAACTTTTTTCACATTTTGTTACGTTACAGCCTTATTCTTATTTTTTTCTCATCAATTTAGACACAATACCCCATAATGACAAAGCAAAAACAGGATTTTAGACATTTTAGCAAATGTATAAAAAAAAAGTATTCAGACCCTTTACTCAGTATTTTGTAAAGGCGCCTTTGGCAGTGATTATAGCCTTGAGTTTTATGGGTATGACGCTACAAGCTTGGCACACATGCATTTGGGGAATTTCTCTCATTCTTCTCTGCAGATCCTCTCAAGCTCTGTCAGGTTGGATGGGGAGCGTCGCTGCACAGCTATTTTCAGGTCTCTCCAGAGATGTTCGATCGGGATCAAGAGAAGCTTGTTTCTCATGGTCTGAGAGTCTTTTAAGTGCCTTTTGGCAAACTCCAACCAGGCTGTCATGTGCCTTTTACTCAGGAGTAGCTTCCATCTGGCTACTCTACCATAAAGATCTAATTGGTAGAGTGCTGCAGCGATGGTTGTCCTTCTGGAAGGTATTCCCATCTCCACAGAGGAACTCTGTCAGAGTGACCATCGGGTTCTTGGTCACCTCCCTGACCAAGGCCCTTCTCCCCTGATTGCTCAATTTGGTTGGGCGGCCAGCTGTAGGAAGAGTCTTGGTAGTTCCAAACTTCTTCCATTTAAGAATGATGGAGGCCGCTGTGTTCTTGGGGACATTCAATGCTGCAGATATTTTTTGGCACCCTTCTCCAGATTTGTGCCTCGACACAATCCTGTCTCAGAGCTCAATGTGCAATTACTTCGACCTCATGGCTTGGTTTTTGCTCTGACATGCACTGTCAACTGTGAGATCTTAAATGGACAGGTGGGTGCCTGTCACGCTCGTCATAATGATTGGACCAAGGTGCAGCGTGCGTAGAGTTCCACATATTTTAATTAATCGAAACTCACCGAACAAAACAATAACGCACAGATGAAACGTGGAGCTACTGGTGTGCACACAGCTAACTATCTGTAGACAAGATCCCACCAAGCACAATGAGGAAATGGCTACCTAAATATGATCCCCAATCAGAGACAGCTAAACAGCTGTCTCTGATTGGGAATCATACCAGGCCAACATAAACCATTAATCACCTAGATGACCCACCCTAGTCACTATCACAACCCCAACCAACATGGTGAATAAACAGCTCTCTGTGGTCAGGGCTTGACAGTACCTTTCCAAATCATGTACAATCAATTAAATGTACCGCAGATGGACTCCAATCAAGTCTTAGAAACATATCAAGGATGATCAAGGGAAACAGGTTGCACCTGAGCTCCATTTCTAGTCTCATAACAAAGGGTATTTCTGTTTTATATTTTTAATACATTTGCAAAACTTCCTAAAACCTGTTTTCACTTTGTCATTATGGGATATTGTACTTAGATTGAGGATTTTTTAGAAATGTAATCCATTTGAGAATAAGGTTGTAACGTAACAAAATGTGAAAAAGGGAAGGGGCCTGAATACTTTCCGAATGCACTGTATTATCAACATGTTTGCACAGTGGCAAACCTATTGGACCTAGGCCTTCAGTGTGTGACAGGGTAATGATGCTGAAAAGGCAGCAACAGCAATACCAGCGGACTCATGGAGGAGAGTACACCTATTAGTTAAACACAGAGGGCCAGTGGTGTAATGGAGGCTATATGCAAGTATACACCGTTTTACCCACTTTGTTTTCAGTATACTCACAATGTTTTCAGTTTGTTTTCAGTATACAGAATCACAAAACATGTGAAGTATATTCACATGTGCTGAACATGTGCAGGCAGCCAGAGTACACAGCTCTCAACTGGGTTTCGAAATGGAGCAGCTCACAGAAGAATGTCATCGGAAGCGGGTAGGGTAGGTAGGGAAGCCATTTCAACGTGTGAGATCTACCAGTAAATGCTAACTAAGGCATGCAAACCAGGTATTGAAAGATTTTGGTCCAAAATTTTGGCAATTTGTGTTTCACTCACCATTTGAAACAACCCTTTCCTGCAGTCAATGACCAAAAGTGTCCTCTTTGACCTTATTCATATTTTTCATAATTTCATAATTAATAAAGATTATTTAATAAAAAAATGACGAAAATCCGGTGTTTCTATGTTAAACGGTTGTGTTATATTTCAGTCGTCTGTGATGTATATAAAGTGCAATATTGGGATGCAAACAAACAAAAAAATATCTGACATGGTACAGGTGTCTTGTTTTAAGCCAATAACCATGTGTGTGATGTGTATACTTTTGTTTGAATGTAGATTTGTTTAAGACTACCAAGAATCACTCTGTATGACCCTGATTTAGCCCAATGCAGTGAAAGGTTAACTTCCGGTTGAAAGTTATTCTTGAAAAAGGAGAAGCTAACAAATTAGCAACACCATCCTACTTGATAACAGTTGCTACAGCCGCTGCAAACTAGCCTACAACAAAAGATAGCTAACTAGTCTGTGGGAAAACTACTGTTAGTTATTGCGCAGTGACCTGTTGGCATTTGAGAAGGCAGAAATCTGGGGGATTTTCTCGTAAAATCAGTCCCAAGTCTAAATGTGATTGGTTGATTACACTGTCACTACGAAATGTTGTCCTAATCCAGTTGAATGGCAATACCTTCTGTCGAGCTTCTGATGGCCTAGCCAATGGCTGACTTAGCTAGCTAGATTTCCACAGTGACTTCAGCGTTAACCCTTTCCAACAAAAACTTAAATCAGAACATAATTAAAAAAGCACACACAGAACGAGCAGTATGGCTGGTGGCATTGTCATGCTGGAGGGTCATGTAAGGATGAGCCTGCAGGAAGTGTACAATATGAGGGAGGAGGATGTCTTCCCTGTAACGCACAGCATTGAGATTGCCTGTAATGACAACAAGCTCCGTCCGTTGATGCTGTGACACCTCCCCAGACCATGACAGACCCTCCACCTTCAAATCGATCCCGCTCCAGTGTACAGGCCTCGGTGTAACGCTCATTCCTTCGACGATAAACGCTAATCAAACCATCACCCCTGGTGAGACAAAACCGTGACTCGTCAGTGAAGAGCACTTTTTGCTAGTCCTGTCGTAGTTGCCTATGGGCAACAGGCCTACAAGCCCTCAGTCCAGCCTCTCTCAGCCTATTGTGGACAGTCTGAGCACTGATGGAGGGATTGTGCATTCCTGGTGTAACTCTGGCAGTTGTTGTTGCCATCCTGTACTTGTCCCGCAGGTGTGATGTTTGGATGTACCGATCCTGTGCAGGTGTTGTTACACGTGGTCTGCCACTGCAAGGACGATCAGCTGTCTCCCTGTGTGCTGTCTTAGGCATCTTAGGCTGTCTTAGGCATCTCATAGTACGAACATTGCAATTTTTTTCCCTGGCCACATCTGCAGTTCTCATGCCACCTTGCATGAGCAGGGACCCTGGGCATCTTTCTTTTGGTGTTTTTCAGAGTCAGTAGAAAGGCCTCTTTAGTGTCCTAAGTTTTCATAACTGTGACCATAATTGCCTACCGTCTGTAAGCTGTTAGTGTCAAAAACAACCGTTCCACATGTGCATGTTCATTAATTGTGGGTCATTGAACCAGCATGGGAAACAGTGTTTAAACCCTTTAAAATGAAGATCTGTGAAGTTATTTGGATTTTTACGAATTATCTTTGAAAGACAGGGTCCTGAAAAAGGGATGTTTCTTTTTTTGCTGAGTTTACATGTAGGTAGAGTTATTAAAGTGACTATGCTTAAATAATAACAGAAACTAGCAGCGGCGTAAAAGAGGCGGTGGGGGGTGGACAATGCAAATAGTCTGGGTAACCATTTGATTAGATGTTCAGGAGTCTTATGGCTTGGGGCTAGAAGCTGATTAGAAGCCTCTTGGACCTAGATTTGGCGCTCCTATACCACCTTGCCGTACGGTAGCAGAGAGAACAGTCTATGACTAGGGTGGCTGGAGTCTTTGACAATTTTTAGGGCCTTCCTTTGACACTGCCTGGTATAGAGGTCCTGGATGGCAGGAAGCTTAGCCCCAGTGATGTACTGGGCTGTATGCATTACCCTCTGTAGTGCCTTGCGGTCGGAGGCCAAGCAGTTGCCATACCAGGCAGTGATGAAATCCTGTCATGATGCTCTCGATGGTGCAGCTGTAGAACCTTTTGAGGATCTGAGGACCCATGCCAAATCTTTTCAGTCTCCTGAGGGGGAATAGGTTTTGTCGTGCCCTCTTCACGACTGTCTTGTTGTCCCCGGTTGTAATTTTGACCTTGAGAAAACAACTACTAAGTTAGCTAGCCGTTTACAGCGGCAACGGAACAGCTGTTGTTTTCAAACGCATCGGAAGTTTTTTTGGGTTCCAGGGTTCACTTCTGCTCCTCCTCAAAAAGGTATATGTTTTCTTTGTTCATACATAAGCACATACAGACTCACCTCAATAACACTCAATATGTACACTACCTTTCAAAAGTTTGGGGTCACTTAGAAATGTCCTTGTTTTTGAAAGAAAAGCATATTTTTTGTCCATTAAAATAACATAAAATTGATCAGAAATACAGTGTAGACATTGTTAATGTTGTAAATGACTATTGTAGCTGGAAACGGCAGATTTGTTATGGAATATCTACATAGGCGTACAGAGGCCCATTATCAGCAACCATCACTCCTGTGTTCCAATGATACGTTGTGTTATCTAATCCAAGTTTATAATTTTAAAGGCTAATTGATGATTAGAAAACCTTTTTGAAATTATGTTAGCACAGCTGAAAACTTGTCCTGATTAAAGAATAAATAAAACTTGCCTTCTTTAGACTAGTTGAGTATCTGGAGCATCAGCATTTGTGGGTTCAATTACAGGCTCAAAATGGCCAGAAACAAAGACCTTTCTTCTGAAACTCGTCAGTCTCTTCTTGTTCTGAGAAATGAAGGCTATTCCATGCGAGAAATTGCCAAGAAACTGAATATCTTGTACAACGCTATGTACTACTCCCTTCACAGAACAGTGCAAACTGGCTCTAACCAGAATAGAAAGAGGAGTGGGAGGCCCCGGTGCACAACTGAGCAAGAGGACAAGTACATTAGAGTGTCTAGTTTGAGAAACAGGCATTTCACAAGTCCTCAACTGACAGCTTCATTAAATAGTACCCGCAAAACACCAGTCTCAGTGTCAACAGTGAAGAGGCGACTCCGGGATGCTGACGTTCTAGGCAGAGTTGCAAAGAAAATGCCATATCTCAGACTGGTCAATAAAAATAAAAGATTAAGATGGGCAAAATAAAATAGGCACTGGACAGAGGAAGATTGGAAAAAAGTGTTATGTGGACAGACGAATCTAAGATTGAGGTGTTCGGATCACAAAGAAGAACATTCCTGAGACACAGAAAAAATGTAAAGATGCTGGAGGAGTGCTTGACGCCACCTGTCAAGCATGGTGAAGGCAATGTGATGGTCTGGGTGTGCTTTGGTGGTGGTAAAATGGGAGATTTGTACAGGGTAAAATAAATCTTGAAGAAGGAAGGCTATGACTCTATTTTGCAACGCCATGCCGTACCTTGTGGACAGCGCTTAATTGGAGCCAATTTCCTCCTACAACCGGACAATGACCCAAAGCACAGCTCCAAACTATGCAATAACTATTTAGGGAAGAAGCAGTCAGCTGGTATTCTGTCTATAATGGAGTGGCCAGCACAGTCACCGGATCTCAACCCTATTGAGCTGTTGTGGGAGCAGCTTAACCGTATAGTAGGTAAGAAGTGCCCATCAAGCCAATCTCTGTAAATATTGTACTTTTGTACTTAAAAAAAAACTAAATTGTGGCATTTTTTTATTATTATTTTGGGGTTTGACTGCTGTGAGGGTTGATCACTTACATCTTGTTGTCTTGACTCTCAGAGTTGCAGAATTGTGATGAAAAGTCATATTTTTGTCTAACAGGCTGTTTGAATTCAAATAATACAGCCCCGGCTTTATTGTTTCATCTGCCGGGAAGAATTACAACAAGTACTGGATGCTGTGTCCAGCGATGGCAGAAGAGGCTCAGGGACCGTTCTTAACCACTGCCAAGATGGGGTGGCTTTTCGGGCACTTTTCAGCAGCCACGGCATCACCCAGGCAATGGAGGACCAGTACTTACAGAAGAGCTGGTCATATGGACGAAAAGCAGATGTGATGCACTGATAAAGCGCCTGTTTGTCAGACTGTCTTTGTTTCTGTCTGGCTATTCTATTGATGCCCCCTCCCTCCCCTGAAGTTACACTGCCTTTCCAATCCAAACTGCCTCATCTCCCAGCCTTTCATCCCATGCCAAATAGAGACATTCAATATCCATCTCTACCATCAAAATTGTACCGTGTTGTTTTTTTTGTTTGGCTTTCAGATTATTTTCTGTAATGAAAAGCACTATTCAAGTTAAATGATTATTAATACATTATCTGGGTCCTGTCTTATCCCCTGTTTTCTCCCCCTCTTATCTCGAAGGTGTAAAATCGACGAGGAGGTGACCCACAAGGCGTGGTTGAACCGCTCAAACATCCTGTTTGCGGGGACAGACAAGTGGTCGCTGGACAGACGGGTGTCTCTGGTCAACAGTAACACCAGTGACTTCTCCATCCAGATAGAGAGGGTGGAGGTGGCTGACGAGGGGCTGTACACCTGCAGCTTCCAGGCCAGCAACAAGCCCCGCATAGCCCACGTCTTCCTCATCGTCCAAGGTTTACTTTTACTTTACAAAAAAAAATATAAAGTGACCCAAGGCCTTTGTTAGTGTTGTGCGGTGGATGGAGCCTTGGTCTGAGTAAAGAAAGCAGCCAACCGAGTCCTTAGCAACTGTGCCTCGAGCCAATACATTAGCACTGATGCAAGTTTACCTCAGAACTGAGAGGGGTGGGTAGATTCTGGGGTAAGTTGGTAAGACCATATGGGCGTACAGGGGGCTGTCCAACTGCCTGACTGAATAATTGACAATGCAGGACCAGATCTGGGCCTATCGTCAAGGCAACGGTGGAGTGAGTGAGAGTTTGACTGATCCTGAATGACGTGATTTATTGGCGCCCGGCTGCTCGGCTGATGGATTGCAGACCTTTTCTCCCTGTATGTGTCAATTGTTATGTATATTGTACCTTGTGTACTAGCATATCGCAATAATACAAGACTGGTGGAATAAAAATGAAAAATGTTAGGGTATATATCAACTGGCCAACAGACATACACACACATACCATGCTGCTGCAGAGATGGAGAGAGAGAGAGCAAGCTGGGAAAGTTTCAGCAGTCTAGTGTGTGTGTGTGTGTGCGTGTGTGCGTGTGTGTGCGTGCGTGCGTGTGCGTCTGTATATAGGCAGGGTGCAGGCAGCATTACCCAGAAGGCTAAGCCAGCCCCTCTCCAACAGACTGTTCACATAGTGCAGGCGCCAAGGAGAGGCATTTATCCGCAGGGCAAACGGGCACACAGATGACCATGTTTCCCTAGTTTCCAAGTCGCCTCACATTTCAGTCTAAGCCGCGATATCACACAAAATAATTACACCCCAGAGTCACTGCATCAAACAGTGATGGCCATGGTGGGTTAGCGATGGCTCCAATCTTTGCTTTATCACGAGAGTATTTTCGCCTGGCCAGATAGTTAAAAATGGGATCCTGTAGTTAGATGCTTCGCAGAAAAACAGCCTCATGGCCAAGCTCATTAAAAGCAACGATAATGGGCCATTTAAATTCAAGGGCCATCTAGTTATCTTTCTAACTATATGCATAGTGCCTGAACTGGAATGGCAATTTAGAACAAAACAGCATTTGACGGTGGTCATGCTGTGAAAAGAAAAAAACAAAGCAACTACCAAAGACAGAAACTTCTAGACCTTGAGTGAAGGTTTCCATCCCTATATTCAATACCAAAGTGAAGAACATTCTATAGCTTTGTCTCGTTATAATAGTAGTCAGAGAATCAGTGTTTGTCATTGGTAGTATTGTTATTTTTGTAACATCTTACTTTTCTTCTTGACACTTCAGTTTTATATCTTGTTGTTGGTAGTGCAAACAGTGAGGGGAGGGCAGCTTAGGTCTAGTTTCTATTTTTTGTCAAGTCATGACTGTCAATAAACCCCAACTCTTTCGTCTTGCAGTGCCAGCCAGAATCGTCAACATCTCCCAAGATGTGTCAGTGAACGAGGGGGGCAACGTATACCTCTTCTGTCTGGCGGTGGGACGACCTGAACCCACTGTCACCTGGAAGGAGAACAAATGTAAGACGCCCATCTCTGTCTCCTGTCTTAGTACCCAGTCCTCACTTCTCCTCTCCCAGTTGTCTGTCCCTTTACCAGTCTCTGTTTCCTGTCGTAGTACCCAGTCCCTTTACCAGTCCCTGTCTCCTGTCGTAGTACCCAGTCCTCATGTCTCCTCTCCCAGTTGTCTGTCCCTTTACCAGTCTCTGTTTCCTGTCGTAGTACCCAGTCTTTTACCAGTCTCTGTCTCCTGTCGTAGTATCCAGTCCTCATGTCTCCTCTCCCAGTTCCCTGTCCCTTTACCAGTCTCTGTCTCCTGTCGTAGTACCCAGTCCTCATGTCTCCTCTCCCAGTTGTCTGTCCCTTTACCAGTCTCTGTTTCCTGTCGTAGTACCCAGTCCCTTTACCAGTCTCTGTCTCCTGTCGTAGTATCCAGTCCTCATGTCTCCTCTCCCAGTTCCCTGTCCCTTTACCAGTCCCTGTCTCCTGTCGTAGTACCCAGTCCTCATGTCTCCTCTCCCAGTTGTCTGTCCCTTTACCAGTCCCTGTCTCCTGTCGTAGTACCCAGTCCTCATGTCTCCTCTCCCAGTTGTCTGTCCCTTTACCAGTCTCTGTTTCCTGTCGTAGTACCCAGTCCCTTTACCAGTCCCTGTCTCCTGTCGTAGTACCCAGTCCCTTTACCAGTCCCTGTCTCCTGTCGTAGTACCCAGTCCTCATGTCTCCTCTCCCAGTTGTCTGTCCCTTTACCAGTCTCTGTTTCCTGTCGTAGTACCCAGTCCTCATGTCTCCTCTCCCAGTTGTCTGTCCCTTTACCAGTCTCTGTTTCCTGTCGTAGTACCCTGTCCCTTTACCAGTCCCTGTCTCCTGTCGTAGTACCCTGTCCTCATGTCTCCTCTCCCAGTTGTCTGTCCCTTTACCAGTCCCTGTCTCCTGTCGTAGTATCCTGTCCTCATGTCTCCTCTCCCAGTTGTCTGTCCCTTTACCAGTCTCTGTTTCCTGTCGTAGTACCCAGTCCTCATGTCTCCTCTCCCAGTTGTCTGTCCCTTTACCAGTCTCTGTCTCCTCTTAGTACCCAGTCCTCATGTCTCCTCTCCCAGTTGTCTGTCCCTTTACCAGTCCCTGTCTCCTGTCGTAGTACCCAGTCCCTTTACCAGTCCTTGTCTCCTGTCGTAGTACCCAGTCCTCATGTCTCCTCTCCCAGTTGTCTGTCCCTTTACCAGTCCCTGTCTCCTGTCGTAGTACCCAGTCCTCATGTCTCCTCTCCCAGTTGTCTGTTCCTTTACCAGTCTCTGTCTCCTGTCCTCTGTCCGCTGTCGTAGTCTATACTAACTAGTCCCTGTTCCCAGTCCCTTGTTTCTGTCCTTGTTTCCTGTCATAGTCCCCAACCTTCTGTCCCAGTCCCTTTATTTGTCCCATGTCCACTGTCTCCTGTCATCTGCCCTTGTTGCCATTTCCATCACACCCAGGCTGTGGCTGCTAGTTCCCTCTCATACACATCACACACATCACACATAATTATCCACAAAAAACGCGTGCCAGCCACAATCATCAGCATCTGTCACCATCCTCACTGCCTTTACCATGGCAACAATGCTAATAATGATGTTTGTCATTAGAACACTATTTATGTCTTCCATCATCATCCAAATAAATCACATTGGTTTTGAGGGTGGTCGTGATAAAACGTCTAACAAGCTCATTCATATCCATTTAGATTTGTTTGTGAAATTATTCCTATCCTATTACCATGTCTGCCACCGTCGATGGTAAGATTTTAAATGATTTATTTCATGCTGATGCATCTCATAGAATGTGTTGAGCCTGTTGAGGTTACCCTGCTAGGCGTTAGATAGGTTTAGCACGGTGTTACACTGTGTTATAGTGAACTACTGGGGGTGCAACAGCTTGGAAGATAACACACACACACACACACATACACACACACACCCTTAAAGTACATTACAGCCACTTGCTGTGCTTGTCTGCAGACCTACAGCATTTCTTCCTTGTCAGCAGTATACTCCTCCACCCTCGTTCCCTCACACACACCCCTTCAGTGTGGATTGTGAGATAGGGCAGCATTGTTATTCTGTGGGAGTCACTGCAGCGAAGCCATGGACTGCTGGGGGAGTGGTGGTGGGGAGGAGAGAGGGAGGGGAAAGAGAAGCCTAGAGAAACAGTGAGAAGCTGCGAGATATCTGTCCCTCTATTCAGACACTGCAGTGGGTGGGAGACAAAGTGGTAGTGGGGTGTCCCGCCTGGGTGGAGGGAGTCGGGACACACACTTTCAAGACAATCCACCATGCACCTGTCACTCTATTCAGACCCTGCATTGGGGGATAGATCACAGTGGGACCCCTACGTAGGTGTAGAGACACACAACTTGAAGACAATCCTCTGCACCTGGTACATAGGGACCGTGGTGCCATCATTCCCATGGTCACCAGGGCCCTAATTCATTAGTGCTGGCAACAGAAATAGTTTTGAAACGTTTTGCAACAGAAAACAACAGGTAGTCCCTTCCTGTGACAGTCTATTTTCTTCCAATGGATGCCTAATGAATACAACCCAGACGTGTACCAGTCTGTGACATGTACATACTGCTCCGAGTACTGCTCCTGCCCACTTTATATCTCACTGATACCATCTCCCATTCACACTCTTTCACAGACATCACCTGAACCCCCATTAAATCTGAGACATCAAGCTCTTATCATTGGACATCCCATCCATTAGACAAGACGCGCACGCACACACACACACACATACAAACAGCACTCCACATCGATGCTCTCTGGCCCACCCACTCCATCGCATCAGACTCCATTCACTATGGTCTCAGTTAAACAAACAATGTCTGACAGATGCTCGACTACCGCTGATAGAGCTAGAAAGAACCAGACCACCTCTGCTACAGATACACTCCACTGCAATAGAACTCAAAGGCTCTGACTGAGTCTGACTGCTCAGTGCTCCTTAAGTGTCAACGTGCTATAGGGAAATGGACTACAGTTTTACTGCAGGGCAGATCTAAACTTTGACCTCTTTCCTTTCAACCATCGGTCTGGCTCCCTCTTTTCCCCTCAGGAATAATCTAAGTGTTTGGTTGGTGGTGGAAGTCCAGGTCTGTGTCTGAAATGGCACCCCCACACATCTCGTCGACGCTGGCTGAGCACCCAACTCCGCCCCCGGGGAAGAAGGGAAAGCAAGAGAAGGGAAAGAAGCCAGGGATACAAATCGCTGAGACACAACCAGGGCTGCAGAAGACTAGCCTAATATCTTATAGACGGCTTCTAGAAAGGAGAGAGAGAGAGAGAGAGAGAGAGAGAGAGACAGAGAGAGAGAGAGAGAGAGAGAGAGAGAGAGAGAGCGAGAGAGAGAGAGAGAGAGAAAAATAAACAGAGAAAGAAAGAAACGGAGAGGCAAGAAAAGACAAAGAGAACGAGTGGTCAAAATCGAAATAAAGAGATAGGCATGTCCATTACTGACAGCAACCCTGAAGTAATGCCTTTGCTCTAGAGCAGATCGGCAGGTTTGTTTCACCTAGTCGGCTCGGGATTCAAACATGCAACCTTTCAGTTACTGTATGGCGGCAGGTAGCCTAGCGGTTAGATCATTGGCCCAGTAACTAAAAGAGTGCTTGTTCGAATCCCCAAGCCAACTAAGTGAAAAAATTGGTCAATCTGCCCTTGAGCAAGGCACTTAACCCTAATTGCTACAGGGTCGCTGTCAATAATGGCTGATCCCTGGCCATGACCCTACTCTCAGGGGGAGTGGGATAAGCAGAAAACACATTTCCATGTCATACTTGTACAGGTTACAAACTTGTACATGTGTGAAACAGGAGAAATATAAGCACCCCCTATTTTATATGGTGCACTACTTTTAATCAGAGCCCTAGGGGAGTCCTCTTGGGTGCTGGTCAAATTAATGCATTAAAGAGGGAATAGGGAACTGTTTAGGAGACCTTTTGCCTTTTGGTAGGTCGTCATTGTAAATAAGAATTTGTTCTTAACTGACTTGCCTAGTGAAATAAAGATCTTCCTCCAGTAGTGTCTGTGTAAGCGTCTGATGGAGCTGCAGTGTTGTACAGGCCATTGTGAGAGCCATGAGAATTCACTGGAGGACTGATTCCCTGATATGAGGAATGGTCAGAGACAAGTCAGAGGGAGGCAGGGAATGAAGGGGGGGGGGGGGGGGATGCTGTGTACTGACACATTACATCACACAGCTGCTGAGAATGAAAATAGCCACAAAAGTGCACATGAAATACCCCAATCTCTCCCTCCTTTCTAGAAGCCGTCTATAATATATTAGGCCAGTCTCTTTAAATATTTTTTCTGCCGCCCTGGTTGTGTCTCAGCGATTTGGATCTCTGGCTTCTGTCCCTTCCCTTGCCTTCCCTTCTTCCCTGGGGGCAGAGTTGGGTGCTCAGCCAGCGTCGTCGGGGATGTCACAGGGGAGCCAAATGTATTAGGCTAGTGTTATGAGTGAATAACATTGCTGTAAACCCCCAGCGCGTCTCGCCACCGCTGCCACTACTCGCTACAGGGTGGCGGGCGGCAGGCTGTACCGCCACTGCAGCAGCTGCAGATAATCATCTCCAGCTCAGTAGCAGCAGCTAATAATCCCCCAGTATAATCTTCAATTGGAACCTCCGCGCTAATCTCTTACAGGAATTATTGCTACCGTTTAGTGTGTCGTGCGTCAATTGTTACGCGGGTTTAGGCACATGTGTGTTTGTGGGGGGCAGCGGGGGGGGGGGTTGCTTGACAACACTGGGTGTGTGTGTGTGCGTGCGTGCGTGCGTGCGTGCGTGTGTGCGTGCGTGTGTGTGTGCGTGCGTGTGTGTGTGTGTGTGGAGGCCAGTGGTCCACTGACTGGCTGGCTTTTTAAAATGTGTTATTCTGATAACTGAGCAGCAATTTAAGTTGTGGATTTCCTTGTTAGCAGACAGATTATGTATTATGTTGTGTTCCATAGCCTGACTTCTTTAATGGGCAAAATTAGAGAAAAGCTTAATGGTGTTGGAGCTTGGAGGCTGCCAGAAACATCTAGCTCTGTGGAGCATCCATTCCCTTACATGGATAAAGCCAATATATTCTAGCCAGCCGGTCTCTTTGACTCAGGAAAGACTTTTGCTGTCACGTTGCCATAGGACAACGAGGGGTGCCGAAGTGAGCACACTGTTACCCCTGTCGAGTTTGGTGTGGCCAAACTCGTTTAAAAATAAACACCTATTTATTTCTGTAGAGGCTTTGTGAAGGAGTGATGTAACATTACTGTCAAGCCTCAGTCCCTAGCTTCAGTATCTGTTGCTCATGGACATACAGTAACATCCAACACAGATCTAGGATCAGCTTCCACCTCCTCCAATCCACACCTGGCAAAACCCCCAAATGGACCATAAATCAGCATCTAGGGCAACTTTATTCTACACCTGGGTCGTGTTCATTAGGAACCAAATGGAAGGAATATAATTTGATCTCTGAGAAATGAAGCTAATTGATTACACCCAAATTGGCCATTTTAATTTATAGTATTCATGTAATTTCCAATAAATATAGTACCTAACATTCAATTTGGACCATAATTATTTCTGACAATGAGTAAGACAGGAGGAATCCAATAGAATTATCAGCAGTCACCCACAGACCACAGACACCAACAAACAGTATACAGTATCATGTCTCGCTATCTCTGACAAGTAGTATGGAGCTGCTGCTTGTGGTATTGCTTCTTCAACCTTTGTGATTCTGTTTATGGTTTCATTCCCCATTGAAGTCACTTGTATTCTTTACCAAGTTTTTCCCACTTGATGCCACTATTCCTGCTGCTGCCACCACAACCTTTTCATCTCATCATGAGGAAAAGCTATTGGTTTTCTACCCAAAGTTGAAAATAAAATATTGTGATCCATTTGTGACCAACCGGTTCGATTCGGTCTTAAGTAGCAACATTTGAAATGGTGTTCTTTACATAGGAAATGGTATATCATACACTACAGTTGAGGAACAATGGGAAAGTAATGCTGCTTTGAAAGTTGATAAACTTGTAACCCCACTTCTGAGAAAATAGCCCTGGAATGTTTTTGTACACGTACTGGAGAGTTCTTCTTTGTCTACACCCATTCAGCATCATTCACACCCTCTTAAGCCTTAGCCCCGCCCATCTCTTTAAGGATTCACATACATGACATCAGCAGCCTGGTGGCCTAAAACAGCATGACTGGTGTATATTAACACCAATAAACCCAACAGTTTAAAAATGAATTTACGAACCAGGCAACTTATAGCAACTTTCTTAACAATATTTTGGTTTGTTTCTAGCTTGTTAGCTAGCGAGCTAACGTTAAGTTACAGGAAAATAAACTCACAACACAATCATCATTTACAAGTTAACGGCAAGCTAATTACAGAAAATAGCTTACGGTTGCGAGTGTGACAAAATAAAAGCAGGGCATTCTACCAGAGAATTTTAGTCTCGTTGGCCCAACGTTATATCCTAATTTGACTTTAATGCAAGTAATGTTGTTCTTCACGTTACCGTCACTGGAAAACCCACACTATATCAAATCAACGTTTATTTGTCAGATGCACAGAATACAGAATGTGTAAACGGTACAGTGATATGGTACCTTGCATAGTGGAGTATTTTGTTTAGACCTGCAGCTAGCTAACTAGCTAAACAATGAACCATAATCCCAACTCATAATGTTACTACGCTACATCAACCTGCAGGTAGCTAACCAACTAGATTCAACGTTATCTAGCTAGCTAGCTAACATTAGGCTATAACTAGCAATGCAAATGGCTCTGAGATACAAATAATATTACTACACAGATCACACACGTAATGTTAGCTAGTCGATGGACACAGAAACTCACTCCAGGGTTTTTCTTTATTTTTTACTATTATCTATATTGTAGAATAATAGTGAAGACATCAAAACTGAAATAACACACATGGAATCATGTAGTAAGCAAAAATGCGTTAAACAAATCAAAATCTATTATATATTTGAGATTCTTCAAAGTAGCCACAATCTGCCTTGATGACAGCTTTGCACATTCTCTCAACCAGCTTCATGAGGTAGTCACCTCGAATGCATTTCAATTAACAGGTGTGCCTTAATTTGTGGAATTTCTTTCCTTCTTAATGCGTTTGAGCCAGTTGTGTTGTGACAAGGTAGTGGTGGTACACAGAAGGTAGCCCTATTTGGTAAAAGACCAACTCCATATTATGGCAAGAACAGCTCAAATAAGCAAAGAGAAATGACAGTCCATCATTACTTTAAGACATGAAGGTCAGTCAACCCGATGAGTCCAATGAGTCTGATGAGTCCAAATTTGAGATTTTTGGTTCCAACCGCCATGTCTTTGTGAGACACAGAGTAGGTGAACGGATGATCTCTGCATTTGTGGTTCACACCGTGAAGCATGGAGGAGGAGGTGTGGGGTTGCTTTGTTGGTGACACAATCAGTGATTTATTTAGAATTCAAGGCACACTTAACCAGCATGGCTACAACAGCATTCGGCAGCGATACGCCATCCCATCTCGTTTGCGCTTAGTGGGACTACCATTTGTTTTTCACCAGGACAATGACCCAACACACCTCCAGGCTGTGTAAGGGCTATTTGACCAATAAGGAGAGTGATAGAGTGCTGCATCAGATGACCTGGCCTCCACAATCACCCAACCTCAACCCAATTGAGATGGTTTGGGATGAGTTGGACAGCAGAGTGACGGAAAAGCAGCCAACAAGTGCTCAGCATATGTGGAAACTCCTTCAAGACTGTTGGAAAAGCATTCCAAGTGAAGCTGGTTGAGAGAATGCCAAGAGTTTGCAAAGCTGTCATCAAGGCAAAGGGTGGCAACTTTGAAGAATTTGTTTAACACTTTGTTGGTTACTACATGATTTCATATGTGTTATTTCATAGTGTTGATGTATTCATTATTATTTTACGATGTAGAAAATAGTAAAAATAAAGAAAAACCCTTGAAGGAGTAGGTGTGTCCAAACTTTTGACTGGTACTGTATATATCTGAAAATGTAGCTAGCTAGACTCTCTTACCCATATACATGGATGGACGCTTCTCCCTCTCTGTCACGGATGCCATGGTTGCCCATCTCAGCCATTACTTACACTTCCTGGGGTCCAAACATATTAAAGTACTTACATTACATATACAACAAATGATAAAACAGTATATCATATAACATTATTACACCACTACATATCTACAATACAAAATGTTTAATACCACCATAACCAATATCACAATGTATGCATATGCATGTGTTCGTACCGTTGTGTGTGTCTCTTCACAGTCCATTGTTCCATGAGGTGTATTTTTACCTATTTTTAAAAAATCTGATTCTACTGCTTGCATTAGTTACCTGATGTGGAATAGAGTTCCATGTAGTCATGGCTCTATGTAGTACTGTGCGCCTCCCATAGTCTGTTCTAGACTTGGGTACTGTGAAGAGACCTCTGGTGGCATGTCTTGTGGGGTATGCATGGGTGTTCTATCGTCCGCTATTGTCCTCTGTAATTTTCCATTCAGATTTTCAGACCCCGATAACTTGTCATTGTTGATAGACAACAATAAAGATAAGTATTGTACTTCTGACTTTACGGAATTCAGAAGTACAATTCTTGTCTTTCATAATTTGGTCAGATATGCTTGTATGTGTACTGTTAGTGTTTGTTGCTAGCACGTCATACCTACGTTTGCATATCTTGCCAATGAAAAGTCTTTCAAGTAGTTGGCAAAATCAGTGGGTTTTGTGATGAATGAGCCATCTGATTCAATCAATGATGGAGCCGAGTTTGCCTTTTTTCTGTAGACTGTAGACAGGGGTTTCATACAACAGGCTTGTGTTCTCTTTTCGACTTCCTTCGCATATTTGCAATCAAACTTTAGAATCTCCTTAGCTATCATACTCTGCTTCCACCGGGCGTTCCACTGATTTCAAAACTCTGTCCTGCAGAAAGTGGAGCCCAATACTATTGCAGTTATTTGTGATATATTTTGTAAAAGCTGCGTTAGAATGTATGACCTACACATACTGAGCAGCCATTTGTTATAGACAGAAGCGTGCTACATGGCAGACCAATCTGAACTCATCTCTTGGCATGTCCAGCCCAACCATTATCTCAGCCAATCATGGCTAGCGGTAAGGTTCCTGACTTTTTACATGGCTAAATCAACTAGTCTCGTAATTTAATAATTTTATTCGTATTTACAGATGGCATACAAGTTTGTTATTACTGCACATGAAAGGTCAGATGTTTCAGAATGCACTTCTGCCCAAAAAAATGTATGTTTATATTCAAATAACTCTCCTGTGAAGTAGTGATATGCCTAGTTTCCTGAAACGAGTCACATTTAATAAACACAAGAGATCAGAAAAATGTATAAAAGGGTGTGGTGGCAGTATTAGCAACAGTGGCATCTAGTGGGCAAAATCTGGTATTTTCACACTAATTTATTTAATTGACCTTGAACAAATGCACATCTCAGCCTGTGATAACCTCTGGCTTCTATCCTTTGACCCTGTCCTTTGTCCAATCAGATGGTCTAATGAGTGAGGGGGAATTCCTGGACATAACAGAGATCAAGCGGCATCAGGCTGAGGAGTTTGAGTGCATCACCAACAATGGAGTGACGCAACCCGACATACGCAAAGTCAAGGTCACCGTCAACTGTGAGTGTCCCTACAAACCAAAAACACATGCATGCACTCACATACACAGACACACAGAAACAGTCACAGACACAGACACCCCACACATAGATAAGATAATACTATACTGAACAAAAATATAAAATCAACAAGTATTTTACTGAGTTACAGTTCAGATGAGGAAATCAGTCAATGGAAATAACTTCATTAGGCCCTAATCTATGGTTTTCACATGACTGGTTACAGATACCGTAAAAAAATGGGCCTCAGGATCTCGTCGCGGTATTTTTGTGCATTCAAACTGACAATCGATAAAATGCAATTTTATTCGTTGTCCGTAGATTATGCCTGCACATACCATAACCCCACTGCATCCATGGGGCACTCTGTTCGCGATGTTGACATCAGCAAACCACTCGCCTAATCGACGCCATACACATGGTCTGTAGTTGGGAGGCCAGTTGGACATACTACCAAAATCTCTATAACGACTTATGGTAGAGAAATGAACAATCGATGATTTGTCAACAACTCTGGTGGACATTCCTGCAATCAGAGTGCCAAACTGCACCCTCGCTCAAAACTTGAGATATCTGTGGCATTGTGTTGTATGCCAAAACTGCAAATTTTAGTGGCCTTTTATTGTCCCCAGCACAAGGTGCACATATGTAATGATCGTGCTGTTTAATCAGCTTCTTGATATGCCACACCTGTCAGGTGGATGGATTATTTTGGCAAAGGAGATATGCTCAATAACAGGGATGTAAACAAATTTGTGCACAACATTTGAGAGAAATAAGCTTTTTGTGCATATGGAACATTTCTGGGATCTTTAATTGGAGCTCAAGAAACATGGGACCATCACCTTACATGTTGCATTTATATTTTTATTCAATATATGTAAAATATGACTGAATATGTAAGATTCAGTTATGTATCAATATGTATAAATGCAATATCTCAAAAGTTTTAGAACACCTACTCATTTTGACTATGTTTTACATTGTAGAATAATGGTGAAGACATCAAAACTATGAAAGAACACATATGGAATCATGTAGTAACCAAAAAGTGTTAAACAAATCAAAATATATTTTATATTTGAGATTCTTCAAATAGCCACCCTTTGCCTTGATGACAGCTTTGACACACTCTTGGCATTCTCTTAACCAGCTTCACCTGGAATGCTTTTCCAACAATATTGAAGCTGTTCCCACATATGCTGAGCACTTGTTGGCTACTGTTTCTTCACTCTGTGGTCCGACATCCCAAACCATCTCAATTTGTTTGAGGTCGGGGGATAGTGGAAGCCAGGTCATCTGATGCAGCACTTCATCACTCTCCTTCTTGGTCAAATAGCCCTTACACAGCCTGGAGGTATGTTGTGTCATTGTCCTGTTGAAAAACAAATGATAGTCCCACTAAGCCCAAACCAGATGGGATGGCGTATCGCTGCAGAATGCTGTTGTTGCCATGCTGGTTAAGTGTGCCTTGAATTCTAAAAAAATCACAGACAGTGTCACCAGCAAAGCACCCCCACACCATAACACCTTCTACTCCATGTTTCACAGTGGGAAATACACATGCGGATATCATACGTTCACCCACACTGTCCCACAAAGACACAGCAGTTGGAACCAGAAAACTCAAATTTGGACAAATTTCCACCAGTCAAATGTCCATTGATCATGTTTCTTGGCCCAAGCAAGTCTCTTCTAATTATTGGTGTCCTTTAGTAGTGGCCTCTTTGCAGCAATTTGACCATGAAGGCCTGATTGCATTAGCATCGAATAGCCCCCCGATATGCAACTTTTCAGGGAAGTTAGGAACCAGTATACACAGGCAGTTAGGAAAGCAAGGGCTAGCTTTTTGAAACAGACATTTAGCATCCTGTAGCACAAACTCCAAAAGTTCATGGTGACTAAGAGCACCTCCTCCCAGCTGCCCACTGCACTGAGGCTGTCACCACCAATAAATTGAGAATTTCGATAAGCATTTTTCTACGGCTGGCCATGCTTTCCACCTGGCTACCCCTACCCCGGTCATCAGCCCTGCACCCCCCACAGCAACTTGCCCAAGCGTCCCCATTTCTCCTTCACCCAAATCCAGATAGCTGACATTCTGAGAGAGCTGCAAAATCTGGACCCCTACAAATCAGCCGGGCTAGACAATCTGGACCCTCTCTTTCTAAAATGATCCGCCGAAATTCTTGCAACCCTTATTACAAGCCTGTTCAACCTCTCTTTTGTATTCGTCTGAGATACGCAATAATTGGAAAGCTGCCGCGGTCATCCCCCTCTTCAAAGGGGAAGACACTCTAGACCCAAACTGCTACAGACCTATATCTATTCTAACCTGCCTTTGCAAGGTCTTTGGTAGCCAAGTTAACAAACAGATCACCGACCATTTTGAATCCCACCGTACCTTCCCCGCTATTCAATCTGGTTTCCGAGCTGGTCATGGCCACGTTCAAGGTCCTAAACGATATCAAAACCATTGGTAAGAGACAATACTGTGCAGCTGTATTCATCGACCTGGCCAAGGCTTTCGAATCTGTCAGTCACCACATTCTTATCAACAGACTCAACAGCCTTGGTTTCTCAAATGACTGCCTTGCCTGCTTCACAAACTACTTCTCAGACAGAGTTCAGTGTGTCAAATCAGAGGGCCTGTTGTCTGGACCTCTGGCAGTCTATGGGGGTGTCACAGTGTTCAATCCTCAGGCCGACTCTTTTCTCCGTATACATCAATGATGTCTCTCTTGCTGTTAGTGATTCTCTGATCCACCTCTATGCAGATGACACCCTTCTGTATACTTCTGGCCCTTCTTTGGACACTGTGTTAACAACCCTCCAGATGAGCTTCAATGCCATACAACTCTCCTTCGTGGCCTCCAACTGCTCATAAATGCAAGTAAAACTAAATGCATGCTCTTCAACCGATCGCTGCCCACACCCGCCCGCCTGTCTAGCATCACTACTCTGGGCGGTTCTGACTTAGAATATGTGGACAACTACACATACCTAGGTGTCTGGTTAGACTGTAAACTCTCATTCCAGACTCACATTAAGCATTTCCAATCCAAAATTAAATCTCAAATTGGCTTCCTATTTCACAACAAAGCATTCTTCACTCATGCTGCCAAACATACCCTTGTAAAACTGATTATCCTACCGATCTTTGACTTCGGTAATATAATTTACAAAATAGCCTCCAACACTCTACTCAGCAAATTGGATGCATTCTATCACAGTGCCATCCGTTTTGTCACCAAAGCCCCATATACTACCCACCACTGCGACCTGTATGCTCTTGTTGACTGGCCCTCGCTTAATATTCGTTGCCAAACCCACTGGCTCCAGGTCATCTATAAGTCTTTGCTAGGTAATGCCCCGCCTTATCTCAGCTCACTGGTCACCATAGCAGCACCCACCCGTAGCACGCGCTCCAGCAGGTATATTTCACTGGTCACCCCCAAAGCCAATTCCTCCTTTGGCTGCCTCTCCTTCCAGTTCTCTGCTGCCAATGACTGGAACGAACTGCAAAAATCACTGCAGCTGGAGACGCATATCTCCCTCACTAACTTTAAGCACCAGCTGTCAGAGCAGCTCACAGATCACTGCACCTGTACACAGCCCATCTGTAAATAGCCCATCCAACTACCTCATCCCCATACTGCTATTTATTTTATTTATTTTTCTTTGCACCCCAGTAGCTGTACTTGCACACTCATCTTCTGCACATCTATCACTCCAGTGTTTAATATCTATATTGTAATTATTTTGCCCCTATGCCTATTTATTGCCTTACCTCCCTTATCGTACCTCATTTGCACACACTGTATATTTACTTTTTCTATTGAATTATTGACTGTATGTTTGTTTATTCCATGTGTAACTCTGTGTTGTTGTTTGTGTCGCACTGCTTTGCTTTATCTTGGCCAGGCCACAGTTCTAAATGAGAACTTGTTCTCAACTAGCCTACCTGGTTAAATAAAGGTGAAATAAAAATGTAATTAAAAACACAGTCTCCTCTAAACGTTTGATGTTGAGATGTGTCTGTTACTTGAATTCTGTGAAACATTTATTTGGATTGCAATTTCTGAGGCTGGTAACTCTAATAAGCATATCCTCTGCAGCAAAGGTAACTCTGGGCCTTCCATTCTTGCGCCGGTCCTCATGAGAGCCAGTTTCCTCATAGCGCTTGATGGTTTTTGCTACTGCATTTGAAATTTTCAACGTTCTTGAAATGTTTTGTATTGGCTGATCTTCATGTCTTCAATGAAAGATAGACTGTCGTTTCTCTTTGCTTATTTGAGCTGTTCTTGCCATAATATGGACTTGGTCTTTTACCAAATAAGGATATCTTCTGTCACAACACAACTTGTCACAACACAACTGATTGGCTCAAACACATTAAGAAGTAAAGAAATTCCACAAATTCACTTTAATAAGGTACACCTGACTACCTCATGAAGCTGGTTGAGAGAATGCCAAGAGTGTGCAAAGCTGTCATCAAGGCAAATGGTGGCTACTTTGAAAAGTCTGAAATATCAAATATATATGGACACTTCTTTGGTTACTACATGATTCCATATGTGTTATTTCATAGTTTTGATGTCTTCACTGTTATTCTACAATGTAGAAAATATTAAAACAATAAGAAAAACCCTTGAATGAGTAGGTGTTCTAAAACCTTTGGTCGGTAGTGTATGTCTTAAGAAATTTATATGGCATGTATTTATCAACCTCAACCTTTCTCGACCTTGAAGGTAACTGAGCCTTTCTTTGTCTGAGCTTAACTTTTAATCACTATCGTTGTGTACATATGTTAAAGAGAATCTCTCATTTCTCCCTCCTTCTCCCTTGTTCAGACCCTCCCATGATCACAGACGTGAAGAACATGCCAGCCCAGCTGGGCAAAACGGCCATTTTGCGCTGTGAGGCCATGGCAGTACCCACGGCCTCCTTTGAGTGGTACAGAGATGACCGCAGGTAAGAAAAATACCTCCTCCTTCTCATTTTCCTTCACTTTTTCTCTAATAGGACGGTTTTGCTAGCACAGGCTGGAATATGTTCCAGGATTCATCCAATGGCATTGAGGAGTATACCACCTCAGTCACCGGCTTCATAAATAAGTGCATCGACGATGTCGACCCCACAGTGACCATACGTACATATCCCAACCAAAATGAATAGATTACAGGCAACATCCGCACTGAGCTAAAGGCTAGAGCTGCTGGACGCTTATAAGAAATCCCGCTATGCCCTCAGACGAACCATAAAACAGGCAAAGCTTCAATACAGGACAAAGATTTAATCCTACTACACCGGCTCTGATGCTTGTCGGATGTGGTGCGAGCCTACCAGACGGGCCTTCTATGCTCGCATCGAGGCAAGCAACAGTGAAGCATGCATGAGAGCACCAGCTGTTCAGGATGACTGTGTGATCACGCTCTCCGTAACCGATGTGAGCAAGAACTTTAAACTGGTCAACATGTAGGTTGCATCACCGCCTGGTATAAAAACTGCTGGGGCCAAGCTTCCTGCCATCCAGGACCTATATACTAGGCGGTGTCGGAGGAAGCCCCGAAAAATTAACAAAGACTCCAGTCACCCAAGTCATGGACATTTCTCTCTGCTACCGCACGATAAGCGGTAACGCAGCACCAAGTCTAGGTCCAAAAGGCTCCTTAACAGCTTCTACCCCCAAGCCATAAGTCTGCCAAACAACTAATCAAATAGCTACCCGTACTATTTGCTTTGACCCCTCCCCCCCACACACTGCTGCTACTCGCTGTTTATTATCTATGCATAGTCACTTTACACCTACCCTAATGTACAAATTGCCTAGTAAATATTTTCTTAACTCTATTTTCTTAAAACTGCATTGTTGTTTAAGGGCTTGTAAGTAAGCATTTCACGGTAAGGCCTGTTGTATTTGACGCGTGTGATAAATAACATTTGATTTGATTTGATTTAATAGGTTAGGTAGATTTTTGTTCCTTTATTGCTAACACATCCAATGGGGCACACCGGGAAGTATTGTAGGTTTAAGTGCTGTTAGATTTGTATTGGAATTGTCAGGTAAGGTAGTGACAGAGTGGAGGGGGAATGTGTTTTTCTGAGATCTCTGGGGAGAATATAGTAACCATTTCCCGCTAAGAGGTGTGATTCAATGTTCTCTCTCGATGGCAAAGGATTGGATTGTAATGAGTAATATGGTAAAAACTCAGCTCTGTATTGGTAACACTTATCCAATCCTTTCAAATATAATCAAAATACCATGGGAGAGAGAGAGAGAACGCACTCTAATAGGGCACATTAGAATATTGTAGATTTAATTGCTGTTAGATTTTGACTATTAGAATTGTCAGGTGAGGTAGTGACAGAGATGAGGGGGCTTGTAAGTAAGCCTTTCACGGTAAGGTCTATACTTGTTGTATTTGGCGCATGTGACAAATAACATTTGATTTGATAGTTTAGGTAGATTCTTTCCAGTATTGCTAACACATTCTTTCAGATATAAAATTATTTCTCTCTCTCCCTCTCTCCGTCTGTCGCTCTCCCACCCCCCCCCCCCACACTCTACCCCTCTTTCTCTATCTACCTCCCCCCTCTCTCTCTGCCTCGCCCTCTCTCTCTATCTCGCCCAACTCGCTCCCTCTCTCCCCTCTCTCTCTCTCTCTCTCTCTCTCTCTCTCTGTATCAGGCCGGTAGAGAACGACAATACTCTGAGGATCAAGAACGAGAAGACGCGCTCACTGCTGCTCTTCACCAACGTGACGGACAAACACTTTGGCAACTACACCTGTTTTGCCTCCAACAGGCTGGGAGCCTCCAACGCCAGCATGCTGCTCTTCCGTGAGTCTCTTAAAGTATTCACACAAAATACACACACATACTTAAGCATGCATACGTACACACAGCTAGCCACATGCAAACACACACTCATGCATGCATACCACAGGAGGTTGGTGGCACCTGAATTGGGGGGGACGGGCTTGTGGTAATAACTAGAGAAGACTGAGTGGAATGGGTTCAAATACATCAAACACATGGTTTGCATGTGTTTGATGCCATTCCATTTGCTCCATTCCGGACATTATTATGAGCTGTCCTCCCCTCAGCAGCCTCCTGTGATGCATACACACACAGACGTCCATACATGTGTCTAAGCTCATTCTACTTCACTCAATCACACAAGTAAACCAAACCAATGCAAACATACACCTAGTCACACACTGCATTGCCCCATCCCCATCTCTCTTCCTTTCCCTGCTCACGGTGTTGGATCTCCTCATCCCCCTCCCTCCTTCCCCAATCCCTCCTTCCGTCTTTCCATCTCTTTATTCGCCACCCCATTACGCCAAAGAGCTTTTCTCCTCCATTTCTCCCTCTGTCCTGTCCTGTTCTGCTACCCCAGGAAGTTGTCGTTTCTCTCCTTCTCGCTCCTCCCGTCTCGCATTAGCCCTCCCCAATGAGCGATTTCTAACACTGTGTTCTCTCTCTCCCTCTATCCCACCCTCTCTCCCGCCTTCCACACTCTGCCATCTTAAGTGAGCCCCTTCATCTCCTCCCTTTCTCCTCTTTTATTCCCTCATTCTGCTGTTCTCTCGGCAAGTCTCCCTCCAATGACTCACCCCCAGCCAGTCAGTCTCATACATCCTTCTGCTCCGCCTTGCTCCATTCCCTCCATTCCGCCTGCCTCTGTGTCTTATCTCTCCCATCATTTGTCCTTCTCCTCTCCTCTTTTACCTAATCTTCATCATTATAAATCATTCATCATCAATCTTTCATCATTATAACAAGCTGGGTCTGAACCGTCTATACGAATGGGACACAGACTGAAAATCAAACCACTCGGACTAATATCAGATCGCTTCGGGGATGGTTTTACTCTCTGTCCATGTCATTGCACTCAGACTTAATTTCTATCCCAAAATGTTTGACCTCTTTTTACTTGTAGCTTACGTTTTCCCTGGTTGTTTCCTTTTTCCCTTACGAATTCTTCTCCACTCTTTCTTCCCTCGGTTTCCTCTCTCCTTCCGGTGCCTGTCCTTCTCTCCCGGGCCCTTTGCCGCAGGGCCGGGAGCCGTGTACGGGCGAGGCGTGGCCGTCAACGTGGGGGTGAGTGCGGGCGTCGGCTTCTGGCTTTGCCTCTCTGTCTCTCTCCTGATGAAGGTCTAAGAGCTTTTCCTGGAAGTCCCGTCCCGCCTGCGGAAGGAAGAAGGAATTTCTTTAATTACGAACCCATCACTGTGAAACAAAAATGATATGCATTATTCCAGGAGCCATTGACGCATCGCATCTCACACCCACACCAACTCCCCCCTATTCCTCACCCCACTACCTCCCCCCTTGCTACCTATATTGCCACTATCACCATTATTGCCACTATCACCACTTCATGCTGTTTCCAATGAGGGTCACATTGGTGATGTCTATGATGTCTGTGTTTATTAAGAATGATAATTGTGATGATGATGATGATGATGAAAACAGATATTTAACACCAGAATAATACTATTATAAATCTAAATGATGACTGATCTACACTACTGTTGGTCTCATAGACATTTGAAGACTAGGAGTAACAACACTCCTACTTATGGTTGGAACTACTCTATAATAACAATGATTAGTTATTATGATGAGGGTCACGTGACCTTGTTGAAAGCTGTCCGTTGGCCCTGTGACATTTGACCCTATGATCACACAAGTACCGTTCTCTTTTGTTTTTAACCGTGTGGCAGTGTATAGGACGCGGCTGCTACGATTGATGTCAAAACACACATGAAGGGTGGGCGGTGGGGGGTTCTATATAGTCTTTGCCCTTCTAGTGCATCCTTTTGGGATCGCAACCAAGACGAAGCACGTGAGAAGCCCCCCCCCCCTCATCGTTAAGGTGGTGTGTGCTCTGTCTCGTGTGTAAATATAATGCAGTACAGAAGCCATGCCGTTACTAGAGGCAGTCTATCCACATCCAACCCTCCCATTGGCAGTGGCTAATGTGGATCCTAATAAAATATCCTAATAAAATATCCAGCAAAATGACATTACCCATCAGCCTCTATTACAGTTTTCATAACCAGGAAGGGACTGTAGAAATAACAATCGTGTCTCCTGCTTTGAAGGCGTTGACCAGTCATCCTCCTTCCTTGTCGCTTGTTGATAGCATGTACCGGTTAGAGATGTTCCTGTCGTGAAACCTCCCTCCCACTCCCCCTCCTCCCCTGCACTGTGTCCGTTTTACTCTGCAAGGTTAAACTGCTATAACTTTTTTGGTGTTGATAATAATACTGATGATGTTAATAAGTATTTAAATAAATATGAAAAGTAATTCCATGTGAGAAAAAAAAAAGAACACATACTACTCCAGAGCTCATGACGAGCCGTGTGTGCAAAAACACATTTTGTACTTAATCCCTCGGAGAAATCGCACTCGTTGAACTGAACGACAACGACAAAAGACGAAGTTGTCAGGTTTTCAAGTTGTGCTCTTTTTGACAAGGATTTTAAAAACACATGGAAGTTGATCCCGGGGGAGTCTTTTCATCCAAAAGAGTCCACAGTCAATGAAATGTAATATCGTTTGTAAACGTGTCTGTATTAAAACCTTTGTTTTCATGCTGTTAACTGTATAATACATGTTACACATATTACATATATTCAACCAGCTTCCATAGCGTGTCACTCTCCAGACAGACCGCCAATGATTTAAAGCGATGTATGTAAAGCAGCGTCCCTGTAAGTCAGTCAGCCCCTGTATGGCAGGACAGGCACACCAGGAGATAAAGATGTAATTAGCCATTACCTGTGGCTGGATAAGCGACAGGGCCTACACTCTCCCCTTCCCCCGGTGTCCTTCCCGCCAGCCATGGACAGGCCCCATAAATCACGTTCAATCCTGGCCCTGACAGCATCCTCCTCAAGGACACCCTCGTCCCTGTAAAGCAGACGCGGCGTGTCCTCACAAACCACCTCACCTGGGCCCTGATTGAACCCCCCCAGGGTTCAATTATCCAGCCACTTTACCTGCACAGATCAACCACTGTGCTATGAGGCTCGATGACACCCCAACTACCCATCCGCTGTCTCTCTGTCATGTCCTGCTGTGTCTATGTCTATATGCAAACTTCCCCATAGTGAGCCAACCTGAATGGAGAGGTTGGCTCACACTAGCAACTAGCTGACTACCCACAATTCCTGTGACCTTACAGGAATATGCAGCATCCGTATTCAGTATTCTGCAAATAGCTGTCATCTTTTTTTGTTTGATTTAATTTTAACCAGCAACATACCTGCTAACTAAGATATAGGAGAGGCATCCAATCTGGTTAATCTGTGCTATGATAGTGAACGTTGCCCCTAACAATCTATTCAAGAATGGAACTGTTTTAGTAATACTATTGTATGAAGTGTGCTAATATATGAAGAGATGTGAAGCCCTAGCAAGAGTGAATGCCCCCTTTAGCAGGAGGCTAGTCAATGAAAACCTGTTTGTCTCACTGAATATAGTGTGAGACGTGTTCTGTTGATGCCCGTTGCTCTATGCAATGTAGTCAGTCACTGGTATGTCTGAAGGGCAACAGACAGACCCACTTGTGTTCATCTTGTTTTGCTCAGACTCACAGGACATTGATTGGTATCGATTTTCAAGCACAAGAGCAGGTTGTTTTGGTCAGTGATTCTGTTTTTCCTTCTTTGTCGTTTTCTCTCACTCACGCTGTCTTTCTGTCTGTCTTCTCTCTTTCACATATTCTGTCTCATGTCAGCACCCAGCTCAATTTTATCAGTGGAATAAACTTCTGTATGTACATACTCTGTCCTTGAAGAAAAAACAAAAAGAAAATAACAAAAAAAAAATAAGGAAAAACATACTGTCATGTTTCTCAATGTGGGTTTGAAAAAAAGCATGTAAATGTTCGTTTTGGGGGGACTTTGAAAGAAAAAAAAAAGCTGTATCTTGTGTTTGGGCTTTAGGCTGGGGGAAAGGCTGGGAGATGTGCTTTTAAGTTCATGCAATGGAGGGCGATATGTATGGTGGGCATTTGTAATAACCCCAAATGAGTTTGAGTGTCTCCGTGAGTTAAATGTGAAAGTTAATCAGACTCTGTGTGGTTGCTGAGGACTGGAAATGGGAAAAGGAAGGATGCAGTAAATGCACTTCCGTGATGGACAGTGGGAAGAAGCCCAGACTGGTACAGACAAAGCTCTGAGGCAGAGGGAGATGGGATGACTCTGACCAGACAGTGAACTCTCCATAGGGGAGAACGAGAAAAGACAGGGAAGACACTTGATAGGATAGCAGCTCAGATAGCATTCCTAAAATGACCGCTGTGTCGTCCCTCCTGATCTGCTAGCTTATCAAGCGAGCGCTTTACACTTTAATGAGATGGTGTGGTGTCATGTAGCTTGACCTGTAATTACAGCACAGAGACATACTGTATGATTCCAATGGTCGTAAGTGGTGCATTCACATGTGGTTGATCACCCCCAACAATTGGGGGGGGGGGATGCTAATTCTACGGGCACCACTCGAGCATTGCTAAGCAGCACTTTTTGGCTTAGGTTGATGTACATAATATAAACGAACTTGCTTCATTTATATATTAGATTATTTAAATGTTTTGAAGAAAATTATAACCATATTTGGGTGGTGTGTTTTTTTTTATTTATGAGTGACAAGTCTGGTAGTATATGAAAATACAGTGGTAGAGTAGCAGTAGAAGCTAGATAACTATACACCCAGTCACCGTTTGAATGTACTCGTTTTTGTGTTAGATCCTGAAACGCTATAACCACTATATTCCCACATCGAACACTTCCTCAACACACTTTCAGTTCCAAATGCAATGGTTAATCGATACATTGGACTGGATCGCATGAAATAGAGCAATTTCTCCCCAGAGTCACTTTACAAGGGCCCAAAGACAGAATTGTCAAGTGTCTATAGTAAGGCCTTAGAATAAAGAGCATAATTTATCATGCCTTGATACAAGACACCCCTAATTGCACATTGATTTTCTCCCCATCTCCGAAACAATTTGGCCGAGCTATATTGTCAACTAAGGTAACTATGTGTTTAGAGAACATACAATGAAGAATGAGTCATTCGTCTTACTTTCATGTCAGTTGAAAGAGTAGCTAGTCAAGGCGCATTTTGTTCTTTCTGATAATGAGATGTCTAACAATTGTCTGTATAATGGCACCTTCTAGTACATTATATTTTATTACTGTACTCAATTAAATGATTGATACCAAATGTTAATTTTGGAAATGTCAGTACCTATCGATACTGTGTATCTAGAGGCTTATGTCTGACAAACACAGCCGACTCTTTAGTAGGAGTCTAGAACGATAGGATGTACAATAGAACAAGACGAGATAAAGGGGAATAGAACCGTAGCCATGATAGTATTTGGTCAATATTCAACTAACATGATAAATTATCAGAAATATGTCAGATTTTCAGTACCGGTACTATGTATCGGTTATACACAAGAAGATATGTCTTATTGAGGGACAGACTCATTGATATATAAATGATTTCCTTAGTACCGGCCAGGTCTCTCCAGCTTTTGTCCTTCACACAATAGCCCACTAGTTAGATAACAATGTGTTATCCTAATGATCTATAGTTCACCAGCTATTCTAAAGGCCTGTTCAATTCTTATGAGCAGAGTCAACGTTGCGAGTGTATTTAAGCTCCAGTAGATTTCCATTAGCTGTACTAATGAGTGCATCGATACACAACATGCTGGACTGAGGTGAGCTACATGATGGAAATAGGTCATTATTAGATAAACATGCTGACTAAATGTTGCCAAGCAGAGGAAGTGATATTTGCCTTGACTCACTGAGGGCTAAGCTTGGAAGTTGAATGAGGTAGCTAGGTTATATAGTAAGTTGGTAGTAGTTGAATTGATAGACACACAAGGACAGAATTGATTGAGCAAAAAGATACATTTATGTAGATAGGTGGATATTTTGTTAGTTTATCATTTCTATTCTGAATTCTAATTAGGATATATTATTATTAATGTAAAACATTGACAGTATTTGTTTGTGTGGATAGTGGGTTAAAGTAATACTTGTGAGCCGCATAGGCAAGAGCTGCAGTCACTTACTCCCACCTCCATCCACACAGACAGGCCGGCACTACAGCTGGTTGCTTGTCAACCACCCTCTCCTCACTAAGAATGTAGCTAGTGGATAATTAACAGTGTACCAGTGTTGGTCCATCCACAGCTGGAATAACAGAGAGTCTGCACACTACCAGGCAACAATGGAGGCGCCCACCAGCCGGCCTCCTTAGTCATGGGGTGGCAGGTAGCCTAGTGGTTAGAGTGTTGGACTAGTAACCAAAAGGTTGCAAGATTGAATCCCTCAGCTGACAAGGTAAAAATATGTTGTTCTGCCCCTGAACAAGGCAGTTAACCCATTGTTCCTAGGCCATCATTGAAAATAAAATGTGTTCTTAACTGACTTGCCTAGTTAAATAAAGGTAATAAATAAATAAATTAGAAGCCTGCCTAACATCTCCAATGCTGAGTGCCCCATTACTTGGCCTTTGTGAGTCACCAGCACAAACCTGCCACTTGGCCAGTCAATCAGCTGGGTAAATATTGGTTGCCGTGGCGAAAACTGACAATGGAACTATATTTCTTTCTTGTCGAATGACAGCATCAAGTGATGTTCTGGCGTGTGTTCATATGATAAAATGGGAGAGAACCTGTACGGTGTGATTAAGTCGCAAACTGTCTGAGACTGTCCTATTAATGTGAGATGTATAGATTTGAATTTATGACACAATATACGATTGGGTTGTCATGACACTGTTGTTTCACCAGAGCAATTTTGAAACTTCTGGGGAAAAAATGACAATCAGGTAATAACAATGCACAAAGACAAATGTCATTTTTATCAGTGCGAGAACTAATAACAAATATTAGGGTGTCTTAGGTGTCCAATGCAATCCAGTGGATGAGTCTACTCTAGAATGCTTGGTTAGTGTTTGCAGACATCTTATGGAGATGTCATGCCCATCTCTCTCTCTCTCGTTGCCCCTCTGGCCCACGTCCTTCTCCATCTCCTTTCCCTCTCTGTGGAGAAAACCTGGCACCTGTGCCCCCCCCCCCCCCCTCTATGCCAATCCCGCTGCCTGCTGCCTTGCCACCTCTCTGTAGGCCAGGTTCCCACCCTGGTAAATCTGTGTTATTGATTTGTGAGTGTGTGTGTCCGTGTGTGTGTGTGTGTGTGGATTATCTGACCTTGACATGGCAGGCATGTTGGTTTCAATCTACCCCTGGACCTCAACATTATTATTTCTGTCTGTGTTGACTTTTCAAGATTGCATCGATATAACATACTGAACAAAGCAAAGGAACACGAGCAGCATCGTCTTCCATCTTGACATATTTTCTGTGCGGTGAAGCGATGTTGATTAGGATGACTCTTTTGGTTCATTTGATCTCCGTTCTGTCTCTGTTTCTGTCATATCTATGTGAGTGGACTGTTTTTTCTCTCCAAATCTATAGAAGTGGAGTTTAAAAAAAAGAAAATAAAATATATCAGAGGGAGAAAAAAAATAAACAAATAATGTTGTTTTTAACAGAACTCTGTGTGAGTGGTTGATTGTTGTCGTTGTTTAAACTTTTCACCTGATGCTTGATGTCAAGTTGTACATTGTTTTTTTTGAATAGGAGTAAATCAAGAGGATATCTAAATGCAGAGGAAAACAGACAGCTGAAAATATAATACCTTAGTACATAATCAATATGACCTTAAAGTTCCATTAGATTGCTGTAAATTATTTACACACTTTCAACGGGAGTAAAGATCACTGAGAGATGGATGGAAGCGGCATGTCAGAAACAGTTGCCAAATGTTATGCTAATGTTTCTGTTGAGGTGCACAGAGTAGGTCAGTCCCCACTTCTCTTGTTTATGATAATGTAGAACATATTTAATCCAGTGAAAGGGGCTATAAGAGGGTTAGGCTGTTTGTTTCCATTTCAGTCAAACTGCTTCTGGCTGTGAGTGGTACGGGTTTGGGGGTCAACTTTTGGGTGAGGTCAAAAATGTGGTTAATACTAGGTGGACAGCGGAGTCAAAGTAACTCGGAGCGTATTTTTTTAACTATTTACCTAAACATTGATGACGATGAGTCGCACCCCTCATATCCGAAAGTATCCAAAACACGCAGTATGACACACTGCACTATGCATCAGAATAGATGTAAACCATACAACAACTGCTCTTCTTACAAAAACGTTCAGAATAAAAAATAAAATAAACTTTTTGTACATGAAACTAATTCCAGCTTTAATGATGGTTTGCTAGTACTTTTCAAAGTAAACAAATTCATTTTAAATGAGATAGAATCTCAAACATTGACATTGTATTCTTCACACAGTAACCACTTTGTTGGTAAGTAATTAGCTAGCTGACATTCTGTCCAATGAGCACCTTATCATTGTGAAATAGACTGATGGTTTTGGCGTTGTTTGTGACTGTAGACTGCCTTTTGCTTACCGTTGCAGACATCAAGAGCGAGGCCTATTTGTCTGTAAGACATAGACTCGTGTCGTCTCTGACGTAACAGGCGCTGAGAATTTGTCTTGTTTTGGAGCGTGGCCTATTAATGGAACATTGGAACAATAATGAAGCGACAAAAAAAAAAAACAAGCTGACATCTCATTGTCTTCGGAGGGAGGCTTGACATTCAAAGACACTGTTTGAGCAGTCCTTTCACCACTGGAGTTTGTAATGAGAAACAAACGCATGACAAATAACCTGGACCTGTGTGTGCTTCTGTCGATAGCAGGCCCAATACCAGGTTAGTGTCTTCCAATCATACTAGGCTGCAAATAATCTCACAAATACATGTTTTATGTTTATGATGTTTCAGCATATTCAGTGTCATAATTCATACTTATTATACAATATCCCTGAGCATATTACAGAGTATATAGATTTACCTAATTGCATAAATTCTGCCTTTCTGTTTTGACTTCCATTCTTGCAATAACAAGACTCCTGTTGACAACACTAATGATCTAATTACTTTCAGAAGTCTATAGAGTCATGAGTTGTTTGTTTGTCGAGATAAGAGGACTAAATCTGATTAGTCAGGGAGAAAGTCACTCCAACTCTCTCATTTTGACTTTAATAAAATACTGTGATCATCTCCAAATACACCTCAACATCATGGGCAAGCTTTGGGGCAAATGCCTTTGAACTGAAGGTCTTGGTGTTTTTGTTTTGTTTTGTTACCTTGATAAGGAAGCATTCACTGGCTGCGCCCTCACTCAGCCCCGTTATGGATGGTAACGGCAGAGAGGTTAAACGTGAGAGCGAGGGGACAGCACAAAGCTCATTGTCCTGGGTAAGACAGAAACACATTTGCCTGGTCCCAAATCTGTTTGTGCTATCTTGACAACTCATATGGCCGTTGCTTGGCATGATAATGACCATAGGATTAAGCATTAAAGGCTAAGAACTAGCTCTGATAAGAAATGAACACATCTGCCTTTATTCTTGGAATGTCTTATTGTAACTCATTAGAGTTTCTCATAATTTTTGATGTCTTTGTTGGTATTGCTGTTGTTGTTGTCATTGTTGTAATTGTCTCTCATTTGTATCCTTTGAGAATTTGTTTGAACCCAAACAGTTAGCAGGGAGGCAATTCAATTTAAACTAGTGGGCTATGCATCACCATAAAGAAGCCTAACCAAGCTCAAATCTATAAAAATTCTAGCCACATGGAAATTTCCTTTCAGTTCATCTTTTTGCCTGAGTGGTTTCGTGACAGATCCAGATATAATCACCCCGGCACAATGCATTGTGGATTCTATTGATCTTTGCAGGGAATTGAAACTCACCACAGAACAAGGCAAAGAGGGATCGTGAAATGATTATGTGCAAACCCCTCGTGCGAAAGAGAAGGTTCCTCCCAGGGTTTCTCCAGTGGGGTGCACGTTACAAAGTCCTGCACCATTTACAGAACCATGAGTCTGTTGTTTGGCCACAACTGCATTACCAACATGGCCTGAATATGTCGTAGTAGTTATACTGTATGTCATATTTCACTATGGTTAAATGTCAACAATCTGACATATTTCTAACGAGCGGCAGGTAGCCTAGTGGTTAAGAGCATTGGACCAGTAACTGAAAGGTTGCCGGTTTGAATCCCTGAGCCAACGAAAAAATATACTGTTGTGCCCTTGAGCAAAGCACTTAATCCTAATTTCTCCTGTAAATCGCTCTGGATAAGAGTGTCTGCTAAATTACTAAAATGGAAATGTCATGAGATACATGGTATTGCATCTCCTCCTGCCCCTACTAGCACCCCCCTCTGTGCCCCAACTCCTCCTCCAGGTACCCCTCACACCCCCAGACGGACCAGTGGGTTCTCCTCTGTATCACTAGTGGGTTCCACCCACACCACCTCACCCTAACCTGGACACACCAGAGTGGGGAAGATAGCCCCTACCACTTTGTTGGCAGCAACTGCACCCTTCACCCTGCCTACCCTCACACCAACCAATCGCACAGCCTGATTCCAAAGATCTCAACTCCTAATTGGATGGGAGTTGAGTTTACTGTTTACAGGTGACGGACAGCTCCAGAAATGAAGTGTACGTAATCAGTGTGCTGTCCCTCCCCCCGCGGGGGTCTGTGGATGCTGGGATCTCCTACACCTGTAGTGTGCAGGATCACCCTGCACTGGACTGACCCCTGTCTGCCTCCTTCTCCTGGGGTGAGCTTTAGTTAACACTACCGTATATTTCACTAGACTAGTTCTCATATGGCTCAAATATCTAGTCTCAGCCAACAGCTTGCATGGCATACCTGAGTGAAATCAAGGTTTTCCTTATCAACTTTTATACATGTGTGCTTCCACTACACACAGATTCAGTCAATCATGGGCCTTCAACGACTGTAAATTGAATTCACCCTCAGGTCTGTCCTCATTGTGTGAGGTCCATAACTGTATAACTTTGCATTGCCTTTTTGTCTACGCTCACAGACGCAGCCCCCGATGAGGTGATTGGATGCTTGAATATCCTTAAGATCTGTGTCTTCTGTGGAGTGACTGTGGTGTTTTCCATTGCAGGTAATTACTGTATGGTCGCACTCACATGATCCCACAAGGATCATGGGAAATGGAGTCGTGTAAATAATTGTGTGGTCCATGTCTTGAGCATCAGTCAATTGGGTTGTTTTAGATATCGTCTTTTTCTCCGCAGCACTGACAAGTGTGGGAAAAAAAACAACTTGTGTCCTATGTACGGTAAGTACATGCACACACACACACACAAGCATGCATACACACATTCTGTTTTACAGCTCTATCTGTTTAGCTATCCAACATTGTGAGAAAAAGTCCAAGAGCATCTGATTTTCTGTAATTAATAGGCTACCCACAACAGCCTCTATACAGATGTTTACTGCATGATACATTTCCTGATCAAATGGCACACTTTTTATGTCAGAGAGTATGCTGGGTTTTTACTGAGGGACTTTTTTTTGAGGGGGGACCAGTAGTTTTGTCTATACTGTAAGCACATGCCTCAGCACGGTTTTAAAACGAACTCTACACTCTCTCACTTGTCCTCCTTAATGTATATTCTACCCAGCTCACACAGTCTGTAGCATCCCCAAATCATGATACAACACTGATGCTATGTGAAGCTTTAGGTCTATGTTGCGTGTCGAACGGAAGCCATTTTGCAATCGTGTCAAGGGCTACTGTGCTGCTGAATGCTTTTATTAGTCATATTGTACTCTAGTGTCAAAATGAATGTCTCATGGATGGTGTGGCTGTCAAATAGATATATGCAATAATCAACTCAACCTCTGTTGGAGCGTAATCCCTGAATAACCGGATTAAATAAAGTCAAGGCACTTCCTGGCGTGAAAGTATTGAATCTATGGGTTTATGTTGGTGGTGTGGGCTTTCCTTGCTCGTGTTACAGGTACTGTACAGCAGCTGGCTGTATAGTATACATGCACCACCCCATGATACCTTATCAGTGACTATAGTCTCTGTGTAAATATTTGAGAGGCTCATCAATTATCATAAGTTACACGGTATTGGGAAGTATGTCTGAAGGGATGGCCGTCATATTGTACATGTTATGACTCCAAAACAGTAGCAAGAACCAGGGTTCCACAACAACCTGATTAGGAAAAATAGGATAATGATACTGTACAATACTAACCTCTGACCAAGCATGCCATTGCCAAACGTTTTGCTTGTAATTGTGTAACCTGCTGTTCAACTATTATAGTATTTTTGTTCCTGTAATTCACGAAATGAACATGCTTTTATTTCAACATCAATATTTTTATTTGGTCCCAGAATCAAACAATGAAGGTCCCAGATGTTAGAGGTGTATACAACATGGGACAGTGAGTCCACATTCATTTTACAAAGCCAATAGTAGTAATCTATGGACACAATGAATCACAAGTACACACAAAATCCCTCACTTACGCATGTGTGCTCATGCATGCACAAGAAAACACACACAAAAAAACACACACACACACACCAACTCTGCTCAGTGCTCAGATTCAATTGAATAGCTAGCACACACAGTGCATACTGTATCATCGTTCCTTTTCAACCATATGCGATACTACTGTGACACTTGTTTGAGATGCTTATCTCTCAGTGCTGAGAGATGTTGTTCTGATGATGTGTCAGATGTTAGAGCTGATGTTCTCTACAGTTGACATCACCATAAACTGCTCCTAGTTGTGTAAATGGGCTTCACCCTTGTGAAATACAATTTTCAACAATGTTGAAATAAACACTTCACCTGCTAATCAATTATACTTTTCTGTTCTGTTTTACAATCTTATCAGGCAACCCTATACAACAAATATACTTTCAAATGTATTTCATGTCACAGTAGGTGTGTACTTATAATACATAATTGGCAATGACTGCACTTGATTCCAGCTATCTGCAGCAAGGCAGTAACTCCCTATTGTGAGCCCTTGTTTTGTGTCTCTCAGGAGGAAGGCAGGCTCCGTATCTCCCATATCCTGTCTCTAATCTAAGTAGGAAGTTTGCCCGCCAATGATCAAACAGAGACGCGTATACAGTAAATGACAGTCTCTCCCGTCTCACATGTAAAAAAACATAAACATCAGAGCACTCATATCTTGCCTCTAGGCATGGAGAGCACAACATCTCATTTCAGTTAATACAGGCCCTATTCAATTAGCTTCAGATAGCATTCATCTCTGCTTGTTTGGGTCCCTTATCTATCGGAGGCTCGCTCATTCCCTTCCAAGGGGACCAGTGAATGTGACACTTGGCCAGCTTGATTCTGGCCCCCTGCAGCATACTCCCTAGGGTCCCTCTGACGGCCGAGGAGGAGAAGTAGAAGATAAAGGGGTCCAGGCAGGCGTTGAAGGTGCTGCAGAGCAAGGCCATGTCCCTCCAGTCAGGGTTCTTCCTGGTTATAAAGCCCACAATGTGGGAGACGTTGTAGGGGCCGAAGCAGAAGGCAAACACCAGCAGTGTCCCCAGAGCCAGGCCGATAGCACGGAGGCGTCTGCGACGCCCAATGTGGGGCAGGCCGGAGAGGATACGGATAAAGTTGATGTAGCAGAAGCTGCAGATGAGGAAAGGTACACAGAATAGAACCAGGCAGAGCTCCAGACGCACAGGCAGGAGGATCGCCAGTTGCTTCTTGCTGAAGTCCTCATAGCACACATTCCTGGAAGACACAATGTTGTCGCTGTCACTAATGAGCACGTTGGAGACGTTGGAGAATTCGTAGATGTTGGAAGAGTTGGTTGTGGAACTGAGGGAGTCTTGCGGTGGGTTGTAGTAGGGCATGATGACGACAATGCTCAGGTGGAGGATGGAGAAGACCCAGATAAATACACTGGCCACCACGGCATACAAGGGCCGGCGCTTCAGCGAGTGCTGGATGGGGAAGGCCACGCCCAGGTAGCGCTCCACACTGACCGCTGTCAGGAATAAGGTGCTAACGTAGATGGTCATGTAGAAGAAGAAGCCAGATAAAGGACAGAGGATGTAGGGTAGACTCCAGGTCATATCGTCCGTTACTTCCTGCATCTTGAAGGGCAGGAAGAGCAGGAAGAGGAGGTCCGAGATGGTCAGGTTGAGGAGCAGGATGTCGATGGGTGTAGGTTTTTGCCTTACCTTCTTGCTGAAGGTGTAGAAGGCCACAGCATTGGCCGGGAGGCCCGTCAAAAAGGTAACAAGGTAGACGGACAGACACAGCGCAGTGTGGCACTCCTGCATGGTGGCCTTGGAGGTGGGTACAGTCACTGGAAGGCACAGGGAGCAAGATCTGTCACATCATCTCAGTGCAGTCTGGGGGGATGAAAACGTTGCAGTGCAAAGGGCTTGATCTGTCAGACAGTCTGAGGCTTCAGAGGTGAAGGCTGCTTATTGGGTCAACAGCCTGGAACAAACCAGGTTAGACAGCGTGGTTTTCCTGTCCCTGACAATAAAACCAACTCATCGTCTCTTCATGGGCTCCAAGACTCTGATGGCAAGAGAGGATAGAAAGAGATTACCACACGGCACAATACGGTTTATGCCTTTTGTTACTCACTACTCATCCCTTTTAAGTATGCCAAGTGGAGGGTGTAATTGAAGCAACATCCATGTGCTCAATAATCACAATACAATACTAGCAGATTAAATAGGGTTCAGATTAACCTCTCTTGGGTAGGGGGCAGTATTTTGAATATTGGATGAATGAGGTGCCCAATGTAAACTGCCTGTTACTCAGGCCCAGAAGCTAGGATATGCAGTAGTATTGGATAGAAAACACTCTAAAGTTTCCAAAACTATTAAAATAATGTCTGTGAGTATAACAGAACTGATATGGCAGGCGAAAACCTGAGGAAAATCCATCCAGGAAGTGAGATATTTTTGATGTGGGTACTTTTCTATTGAATGCCTATACAGTATCTGTTGGGTTAGGACATATATTTCAGTTCCTATGGCTTCCACTAGATGTCAACAGTCTTCAGACATTGTTTCAGGCTTGTATTCTGAAGAACGAGGAAGAATGAGACCTTTCTTTGTAGAAAGAAGCAGGGCTGGTTTGCGCCGATTGTGCGCCGTTCGTTGTTTTTCCTTTCTATTGAAGACGCTATTGCCCGGTTGAAATATTATCAATTATTTAGACAATAGACAATCTGAGGATTAATTATAAACATTGTTTGACATATTTCGACAAACTTTACCGGTACTATTAGGATGTTTTCTTCTGCATGGCGTGACCGCCTTTGAGTCAGTGGATTACTGAACAAAACGCACTAACAAAATGAGTTTTTGGGACATAAAGAGGGACTTTATCGAACAAAACAAACATTTATTGTGTAACATGGACTCTTGTGACTGCAACCATATGAAGAAAAAATTAATCAGGTAAGTGATTAATTTTATAGCTATTTCTGACTTTTGAAATTCCTTTACTTGGTTGTAAAATGTTTGTATGCTTTTGCAAGCGGGGCGCTGTCCTCAGAGAATCGCATGGTATGCTTTTGCCGTAAAGCCTTTTTGAAATCTGACACAGCAGCTGGATTAACAAGAAGTTCATCTTTAAGCCGATGTTTAACACTTGTATTTTTATGAATGCTTCATTGGACTATTTCTGTATTTTGAATTTGGCGCTCTGCAATTTCACCGGATGTTGAGCAGGTGGGAAGCTACCGTCCCACCTGCCCATAAAAAGTTTTAATGTGAATTTCATGCAAAATAACTACAATAAAACCAAACACTCAGAGAGACAATATGGTCAGTATCTGTTGGGAACTTACTGTATACCTTTAGATTTGATGGGTATCTGGGTTTTGTTTAATGTGATGACTCAGGATGTGTGTCTGGCACATGGTTCTGTATACAAACAGTCTCAACACGACATTATTGCTTCCTGTGTCGTAGTTATAATATTGTCTTATCATTGGATGGACACCTGTACTTCTTATACACACAAACACAGAACAGCTTGTAAATATATTGGCGTGTACGTCCACAAAGGGGTAATGCATGGTCTTAGCTGCTACCATTCTTTATCCTTGTTAGTACAACAGTGTTTTAATTTCCTGTTCTTAAACATCTCCAATAGGTCAACAATGGATGAAACCATCTCTGACATCATCAAAGGGAAGTCCTAAACACAACACTCACAATTAAGAAAGAGCTATAACTCATTCTGCCACAACCAAGTAGCCCTTACTATAGTCTTGTTCACCAGCCTTGTGCCGAGAGGCTGTCGCTACTCAGGTCAAGCATTCGAGAGAGTTATCATAGCGTGTCTGCACTGAACTGAAATTGTATTATCTTACCCTCTATGTACTTCCAGCATCATATAAAGGACAGTGTAATAAGGCATATACTGTAGGTAAGGCATGAGCGTAGGAGACAATTAAACCAACATTACCTCCTTGTATGGACCAACGACTAGCTAATTTACTGTACGTATGGGAAATTCCTCACTGACACTTTTACTGGCAGATATGACGACAGTGGAGGATTGCCAGCAAGTCCAATCAACTCACTGACCTCTTTACCAACTCTTCACGTTGTTTTGTACATTTTCTACCATAGATAGCTACAGTATTCCATTCCACTGTGACCGGGACTGACCGCCAGAACACCAACGGCCTCTTGCACGGACTCTCTGCAGCTCACCACACATGCTTACACACGTAAGCTCAAACTCACACACATGCAGTACTATTCAAGGGTTTTTCTATATTTGTACTATTTAATCCATTGTAGATTAGTAGTGACAACATCAAAACTACGAAATAACACATATGGAATCATGTAGTAAGCAAAAAAAAGTGTTAAAATCAAAATATATTTCATATTTGAGATTCTTCAAAGTAGCCAACCTTTGCCTTAATGACAGCTTGGTACACTCTTGGCATGCGCTCAACCAGCTTTATGAGGTAGTCACCTGAAATGCTTTTCCAGCAGCCTTGAAGGAGTTCCCATGTATGCTGAGCACTTGTTGGCTGCTTTTCCTTAACTCTGCAGTCCAACTCATCCCAAATCATCTCAATTGGGTTGAGGTAGGGTGATTGTGGTCAGGTCATCTGATGCAGCACTCTATCACTCTCCTTCTTGGTTAAATAGCCCTTACACAGCCTGGAGGGTCATTGTTCTGTTGAAAAACATATGGTAGTCCCACTAAGCGCAAACCAGATGGGATGGCTTATCGGTGCAGAATGATGTGGTAGCCATGCTGGTTAAGTGTGCCTTGAATCACATCATAACACCACCTCCTCCATGCTCCATACGGTGGGAACCATGCGGAGATCATCCGTTCACCTACTCTGCGTCTCACAAAGACACGGCGGTTGGAACCAAAAATCTCAAATTTGGACACATCAGACCAAAGGACAGATTTCCACCGGTCTAATGTCCATTGCTCATGTTTTTTGGCACAAGCAAGTCTCTTCTTATTGGTGTCCTTTAGTAGTGGTTTCTTTGCAGCAATTAGACCATGAAGGCCTGATTCACTCAGTCTCCTCTGAAAAGTTGAGATGTGTCTGTTATTTGAACTCTGTGAAGCTTTTATTTGGGTTGCGATTTCTGAGGCTGGTAACTGCAACAAACTTATCCTCTGCAGCAGAGGTAACTCTTGGTTTTCCTTTCCTGTGGCGGTCCTCATGAGAGCCAGTTTAATCATAGTGCTTGATGGTTTTTGCGACTGTACTTGAAGAAACTTTCAAAGTTCTTGACATTTTTCGCATCGATTGTCCTTCATATCTTAAAGAAATGGACTGTTATTTCTCTTTGCTTATTTGAGCTGTTCTTGACATAATATGGACTTGTTCTTTTACCAAATAGGGCTACCTTCTGTATACCAACACTACCTTGTCACAGCGCAACTGATTGGCTCCTACGCATTAAGGAAAGAAATTCAACAAATACACTTTTAACAAGGCACACCTATTAATTGAAATGCATTCCAGGTGATTACTTCATGAAGCTGGTTGAGAGAATGCCAAGAGTGTGCGAAGCTGTCATCAGGTGGCTACTTTGAAGAGTCTGAAATCATTTGTTTTTTGGTCACTACATGATTCCATGTGTGTTATTTCATAGTTTTGATGTCTTCACTATTATTCTACAATGTAGAAAATATAAAAAATCTAATGAAACCCTTGAATGAGTAGGTGTGGTCAAACTTTTGAATGGTACTGTACATAGTCGTGGGAAGTAGGGGTGCTGAGGGTGCCCCCTGAAAATCGGAATTACATTTTTTTTATAATCTTTTTAAATATTTAAAATCTCAGCACCCTCACCCCCAAACTACTTTCCACGGCCACACACACACACACACACACACACACACACTCCATGACTGCTGCTACTGGAATACTATTTATTATTACTGCACAATGTCTATTTATTATTAACATTGCGTATCTATTGCACAATTTCCCAGTCTTGTAAATATCCGACTTCAATTTGTGAGTGCCTTCTGTATTATATTTTTGCTAAAATAAAAAATGTTGTTGTTGTTTTTATTTGTACTACTCTTTGTATTCACTTACTTGTTTTTTCTATTGATGTTGCATTGTCGAGAGGTGAGCCTACAAGTAAGCATTTCATTCACTGTGTACTCCACGTAGGCTTACAATATATCATGTGTACATGACGAAAAAACTAACTTGACTAGAATTTTTTTGTAGATACTTTTTGAAGTAGCCAAAATAGAGATAGAGTATTAAAGCTTACATTATTCCACCGTGGATATCCTGCCAGGTCTGACAATTGAGTCTGGATCTTCTTTACTTCATTCCTCCCTCTGTAGCTCCGACCGCCTATCGACTACAGCCAGCCACGCTGTTTACAGCCGAATCTAAACATCCAACGCAGTTAATGGCAAATTATTATTAGATAAACACCACTGATATCTATCACCAGCGCACTCCAAACATGGTTTCCGTAGTAACACTGTCCTGCGATAGAAGCTGGATGGTCTTAGGGCTTTGAGGAACCAGCCTGTCTGCTCTATTGCTTAATAGATGTAGACTGTTATCTGGCAGCTTGAATTGAGAGAAAGAGAGGAGGAGGGAGAAAACACTGCATGAGGAAGAAAAGTGACTCACGTCGATTATAAGCCGCCTATAACTGCTCCTCCCTCGCTACCATACCAGTTTGACTAATTTAACATTGACTGTGGGGGGGAAGAGTTCATTCTTTCATTCTGTAGGCTAACTGCAGTGGGAAATCCCGCAACAGAATACCCACTCATACTAGCAAATGTGGTCAAAATATTTATTTAGTTGTCCTACTTGTGTATCATAATTGTCAGTGTGATTGGTGGTGGGAAATTTTAAATTCAGGCTGTAATAACAAAATGTGGAATAAGTCCAGGTGTATGAATACTTTCTGGGGGCATTGTATCTTTACTTTAGATATTCAGAGGCAATCATTAAGTAGGGAAAAGCATGTGGTAAAATAATAAATATATTCATTTTGATATACAGTGAACTCAAAAAGTATTGGGACGTTGACATCTTTCTTTGTTTGGGGGGATGGATTTGAAATGATATAATGACTATGAGGTTAAAGTGCAGATTGTCATCTTTCATTTTAGGGTGTTTTCATTCATATCGGGTAAACCGTTTAGAAATCCCCCCCCCCCCCCCCCCCCCAAAAACAAAGTTAAGTATTTGGTCCCATATTCCTAGCACACAATGATTACATCAAGATTGTGACTCTACAAACTTGTCGGAAGCATTTGCTGTTGGTTTTGATTGTTTCAAATTATTTTGTGCCCAATAGAAATGAATGGTAAATTATGTATTGTGTCATTTTGGATGAACTTTTATTGTAAATGAGAATGGAATATGTTTCTCAACACTTCTACATTAACGTGGACGCTACCATGATTACGGATAGTCCTGAATGAATCATGAATAAGGATGAGTGAGAAAGTTACACACTTTTGGAGCCCACTGTAAATATGCCTGAAACTCAACTTCCTGTTTTACATTGTTTTGATGACTGGAAGAACCCTTCAAAGTATTACGAAATCACATATCTATAAAACCCAAGAGCTACAGCCGACACAGACAATCAGAGTGTATTATGCAAGTTTGTGTATCCCATTTTGTGAAACATTTTCATGGGGGGCAAGGCATCACTTCAAATATTCTCAGAAGTATGATGTAAAAAGAGATTTTTAATGTCATCAGTAAAAAAAGTCATAAAATAAAGGGGAACAGAAATAATATAAAACCTTCAACAGCTTATAAATACACATACAAATGCATACTACACATACATTACTGTCAGTGAAGGCTCCTCAGATGAGGAAGGGGAGGACCATGCTCCTCAGTAAATTTCATACAATGATAATAGTGGAACATTTAAAAAGTTTGCATGTTTAGATAAAACTTTACTGAATATATTCAAGTTACCAAATAATTCATTAAAACACACAATGAAGTTCTACAGTAGCCTCAGCAGCACTCTGTAGTGCACCATGGTGTACGCTGGAGGACAGCTAGCTTCCTTGACGTCAATGCAAAACCTAGGAGTCTCTTGGTTCTCACCCTGTCCATGGACTTACACAGTAATTAGGACAACTTCCGGAGGACATCCTCCAACCTATCAGAGCTCTTGCAGCATGAACTGACATGTTGTCCACCCAATCAAGAGATCAGATAATGAATCTAGTACTAAGAGCATAAGATACAGCTAGCTAGCACAGCAGTGCATAACATGTGGTGAATAGTTGACTCAAAGAGAGAATAGTTTAACAGTTTTGAAAATATGTATTTATTCAAATATTAAAGAGAAGCAAGAGAGAACTAGCTAGCTATATTTGTTTATATTTTTTTAACTTCACTTTCACTTAAGCTAGCTGGATTAGCATACTCAAACACCTGGCTCAAACAGAGAGTGATGCTATGTTAGCTAGCTGGCTATGGCTATCCAACACTGGAACTCTTCCAAATCTAGGTAAGCTTTTGGTTTTAATAATTTATTACCACCAGCACCCGCAGTGGAACTGTTAAACTGCTTTGTGACTGTACACTGTACTGCATGATTGTACCGGGTTTACTAACTCGTTAGTTCTAGTACTATAGCTATTTTGACTATGAAGTGACAATGATGCAGTCTGTATGTAGCGGTTAGTAGTCATGATATGAAGGTTTGGCTTGGAAAGTGTTTTTTTCCTGGTCACAGACAGGTGTTATGCACTGAAGTCCACAAGCAAAGGTAAAAGGTGAGAGGAGGAAAGCGCATGGATAGTTGGGAATTATATAAACAGGAACTATAGGAATTATATAAACAAGGAATTATATGAACAACGAGCAACGTGATCATGCTGTCTACATAAGGCTGCTTTGAAAGTGAACTGTTTTCGTATGATCAGGGGTGTATTCATTCCGCCGATTCTGTTGAAAAATGTTTCTTAAACAGAAGCAAATGGAACAAAAATGGGATAAACATACCTGACTTTGTCCAATAGAAACTCTCATTTGCAAATGTTGGACTAATGATTACACCCTTGGTCAGCTAGATGCAAGCAAGAGTGCGCAAGGCAGTAATCACCTTGGTTACTCAAAATTCTCTCAACCCTTTGCACCTACGTTGTAGATTTTCATTCATAGGCTAGTTTGTTGCAAACTCATGATGGGTATAGGTCAAATTTGACTATCATACAGTAGCCCAAAACTATCGATGTTACATTGGGCTGGGGGAATGGAAAATGAATTACAGTCATCCAATATTCTGTAATAGAAATAAGGCTATGCTCATAAAAAACAAAGTAGCATCCTCCCTCATCCTAATTGGCACCGACTGGCACTGATTAATGTATAGGCTACTTATAAAGACAGGTAGCAAAGTCCTGTCTTTTCAATAAGAACCTAAGTGCAATAAATACATTGAACAGGCTAGCATTTAGCATGTGTAGCATATGGCTTGACTACACACTATAATAGGGGTGTCAAACACATTCCATGGAGGAGCTAGTGTCCGCAGGTTTTATTTTTTTATTTTTAATTAAGACCTAGACAATCAGGTGAGGGGAGCTATTTACTAATTAGTGACCTTAATTCATCCATCAAGTACAAGGGAGGAGCAAAAACCCGCAGACATTCAGTCCTCTGTGGTATGAGTTTGACACGTACACTATAAGGAGCTGTCATTGGTGCTTGGTGTGCTGTCCTTCTGAGTTCTGGAGCAGAACAGGACCTTATTGCAGAAGAACAACCGCTGCATCCTCTCCACCAGGTTCTTCATGAAGAGGTGGAAGGTAGACCTGAGGGCCGCTGAGGAGAAGTAGAAGATGATGGGGTCCAGGCTGGCGTTGACGGTACTGGACAAGAGTGCTTCCACCCGCCAAGTGGGACTCTCCCAGTTGACAAAGCCCACTACGTGTGACAAGTTGTAGGGTGCGAAGCAGACGATAAACACCAGCAGGGTCCCCAGAGACAGGCCGATGGCCCGCTGACGCTTCTTGCGGTTGATGCTGGGCAGCTGAGAGAGGATTCGGATGAAGTTGATGTAGCAGAAGCAGCAGATAAAGAAAGGTACACAGAATAGAACCAGGAAGAGCTCCAGACGGACAGGTATCAAGACTTGCAGCTGCTCCGGGGTGAAATCCTCATAACACATGTCCAGGTTCAAAGGGTCTGCCCGGGTGGTGTTGGAATAGTCGAAATATTGAATGATGTAGACAATACTAATGTGCGCCATGGAGATTGCCCAGAAGAAGACGCTAGCCACCATGGCGTACAAAGGCCGTCTTTTTAGTTTGTACTTGATGGGAAAGGCCACTCCCAGGTAGCGTTCGACACTGATTGCGGTCAGAAAGAAGGTGCTGTTGTAGATGGTGGTGTAGAAGACGAAGCTGGTCAATGGACACAGAAAGTGGGGCATGATCCATTTCATGTTGTCCGCCACCTCTTTGATCTTGAAGGGCAAGAAGAGCAGGAAGATGAGGTCCGAGATGGTCAGGTTGAGGAGCAGGATGTCGACAGGCATGGCTTTCTGCCTCACCTTCTTGCTGAAGGTGTAAAAGGCCACAACATTGGCAGGGAAGCCAATCAGCAAGGTGATGATGTAGACCACAAGCACCAGGCTGCTGTGGCCGTATCTTTCCATGACTTCCTTCTCAGACATCATCCTGCAAAAGAGGAAGGATATAGACATTGAGCTAATGTTTGTGTTAGCTACTCAATCTGGGGTCATTTCAGGATATGCAGAGTTAGTCAGCGTCACTAGTTTGTATGCAAAATTTCACACGAAGGCTGAATTCAGTCACAAGGATAGCTGTGATGCAGTTGGTTAACAAAGCCATGTCATTCTGTCTAACAAGAGTTTATTTGAGTCTATGGCATGTCTATGGTTGGACTCTCTACAGTAGACAAACGTCAATGTCATAATGGTCCTCAAGCAGGGGACTTGTTAGCAAACCCTGCCCCCTTTCCAAACTAGGAAGACCATGCCGATGTAGGCACAGTGGCATGCTTTGGAGTGAAGCCATTAATTGTGGCAAACAAGGTACCCATCACAACAATAAAAGGGAGCGGTCTGTTTGTGCTTCCCAGCCTCAAGTTTTCCAGATGCCTCTCGGCTAATCCCAGTGTTAATATCCAGCGCACGCATGAACCCCTAAGCTTCCTTCTATTCATGGTGGAGCAAACTAACAACATAATACTCCCATCATGACACAAGTGTTCAGTGGCTGGTAAGCCATGAGGATGGTATTTGAAGAATGATTTTAATTTCTACAGAGTAAGGTTTATTTGGTTCCCTATAAACCCTTACAGTCACATATTTTGGGGCTAGCAGTGTTATGAAGGATGACCTCTGCATGGACCTCTACATGGTCAAATGTGTAATTACCAGCAGCCACAGGTGTCTTGAACAGGTATTGCCCCAGGGGATTGCCCCTGGAACTTGTTGTAAAAAAAATAACTTAAAACTTGACTATTTCATTACATTTGTGGATTTTAATCTCTGGTCGAATTACTGGTGACTTGTATTCCTTTGCCATAAAACATTTATAAAAAAGAGAAATAAAGATAAATATTGCAAGGGGCTATAGCTTTCTGTGTCATTTACTAGCCACTGAGTTATATATCTGCATACATTTAGAGGAATCAGTGGATGTTTGTGAAGCTTGATGTATCTCACTGGTAAATTTGAGTTTAAAAAAATCTGATGATCATTTGATATTACAGAGGGAGGCTAGCGCTTGGGGGTTGACACTTATTCAGTGAAGGAAAAGCAGCACCACTTCTGACTGTCTACTACAGTGACAGGCAGCTGGACAACAGAACGAACACAACTTCAGGGTGTCTTTTATAAAGCCTGAATTGTGCATTGGATTTGAACAGACGATCATTGCGTGAATACTGGAAAGAGGTCTCAGACACTATTAACGTTTGTACTATTTCTGTTATGGTCATTAATGCGACCGTTATGGTTCTGAAATGTGGAGTGCAGCATTTTAAGGTGTATGTTCATGTGTCCCCAGGTGTTGATATTTTTAAATGAGTTGGATTTGGGAACACATTTCAGATATTGATAGCATCTAATTAAAATTGAATTGTAGATATTGTCAAGTTCATCTAGGCTACATTTACTTTAGTGTGTCAGGTGTAGGCTACATCTACATGTGGACAAATATCAACCTAATCAGCTCATAGCTCTTTACACTTCATACATTTCCACTGGTCAGCATTTTTTAAATGCAACCTTTATTTAACTAGGCAAATCAGTTAATTAAGAACAAAATCTTATTTACAATGACGGCCTATCCCGGACGACACTGGGCCAATTGTGAGCCGCCCTATGGGACTCCCAATCACGGTCGGATGTGATACAGCCTGGAATCAAACCAGGGACTGTAGTGATGCCTCTTGCACTGAGATGCAGTGCCGTAGACCACTCCACCACTCGGGAGCCCAATGACTTGTGAGAACTGGATCCTATTTTTCTATTCCTTGGGCGATACTGATTAACACAAACATGAACACAATCATCTACTTCTCATTTTCTTTCCCAACACTGACTCAACACTTACTATTTTTGCAATCAATTTGTGCTAAAACACACCCTTAAAGGAAGGGTATAATTATTCAAAACTGGGTCATGTGAAGCCTAAGTTCTCCAGAAGGGTATGTGGTATCTAAATTACAATCAACAAGAGAAGAAACATGGCTTTAGATGTTCAACACACCTCAGTCATGTAGGGAATGGTGCCAAGACATACACGTGCAGGAAGGAGGTGGCCGGCTTTTATCAGTTTATCTGGTGTTGCTGGGGAGTCGTCAAGGTGTTGTTAACCCTCAACTGATAAAACGGCTGTCTAGCGGATGCGTTTTGGTCCGCGGCGGTACAGTAGCTCGTTATGTGAAACCACCACGCACTGGACATGAGGCTGTTCATGTCAGGGTAAATGTTTGAGGTTCCACATTCACTTGACAGCTTATTTATTTCGTAAGATAAGATAAGAAAAGTAACATGACGCGCAGTGTAGTATACAGAGCGAGAGGTGGTCTAGTGTGCTAGTGCAGTGGTCACCTACCCTGGTTTTGGGGAACTACTGTGTCCACAACCTTTTTTTCCTGCCAGCAAAGCCCTAACACCGTATTTAACAGATCAACTACTCACCAAGACCTTGATTAGTTGAGTAAGGTGTGTTAGTGCAGGGTTGGAACAGAGAGTTTCACCTGGTCAATGATGATAAACAATGCTAACCTAAAACAACCCATCACTTTAAATGCAGCCCATTATTACAGAGGTACTATAGCAACATTTTACCGAGAGTGATTGGTGAGACAGAGATGCCCATTGGGATAGCAGCCATTAGACTGGAACATCACACGCTCAGTCCCAAAGGACAAAAAAAACTAAGAGTTTGCAGTAACCATGACAATTCAGACAGAGTGTAGTACAGACACAGAACATACCTATATCATCTCATTCCTGAAATGGATATGTAAAAAGGTTGATTACTCAGCAAATTTGTATATTACATATATATTCCTAAAGCAAAAATTCTACTTTTAACTTCCACTTAAATAAGTCGGAAATCAGTACTTAAATCAGTACTGTATGAGTGCACTATGCTTGGAACACATGCCGTGACAACTGTTTTTACCCAAATATGTTCAAATATTTATATTCTAGTTACATGGTAAGTATTTTATATTTACCTTAGATTGAACAGATTTCAAAAGGTTTACAGGTATTTTGTGTTTTAGTATGTCTTCCTTGTGAAATATATAAAAGCGTAGTCTTGTCTACTTTGCCAACATTTACATAAAAGCTCCTTATAATAGCACAAGGAGCATGACATCAAGAGTTCCACTGTACATACCTTAGTCAGCAAACACACACACACAAACGTCCCCTGGTCAAACGGTGAGTAAACGCTTGGCTTCAAATAAACGGTGCTTTTAATGGTAATTTCTCAATGTAACGTACTTCAAGTCACGTACTTAACAGGAAAGAAGTTGCACATGTTCCTTTTTTGGAGGGTGTGGGACTCTCCATTTTGATCACACTTTATTTGGATAGTCCACAACAGATCTGTCTGTGGACGCTCAAACTATTGAGAAAAAAAAAACTGTTCAACTGCAACTCTGTTGATATGCAACAGCTTACTCAGATTACAGTTCGGTTTAGGGTTAGAGTTAGGTTTAGAGTTAGGTTTAGGGTTAGAGTTAGGTTTAGGGTTAGCGTTAAGATGTGAGGCCTGGAAGCTGAGGCTAGGGTTACGGATTATGTGTTAGGTGTGTGGTCACAGTAAGGTTTAAAATTGGGGTTAGTATGAGGGTTATGGATGAATACCATTTCTTGTTAAATAAACTAATAACTTAAAAAATACAAACCTCTCACCCAACCTTTTACATGGATCATTTGGCATGTGGAGAATGTTAATTACATATGGGAAATATCAAGCTCTCTGATATACTGTCCCCTCTAATTCATTTTAACATAGCCTATCTGACTACAGGAAAAGGTTCAATGTTTTCATACAAGAACTCACACAAATCCTGTGAAATCACAGTTCATGCCATTGAGTTTATTCAGTCTTTACAGACATTTTTTTGACTTTTCAGCATAAAAATTCAAACCTCCCTGTACAACAAAATGGCTAAAACCCTGTGCAATTTGAGTACAATGCCAACTGAACAAATTTAGCATTTTTGAATAAAAGAAAATTTCTATTTGTTGCTTGAGCAAGGAGTTTATGTGTACTGTAGAGTGCAGACTCAAACTGTATGACGAAATTAAGGAATGAGTAGTTAGTGGACACTAAATTACAATGTATCGTCCCTAGAAACTACACAGTTACTATAAACAAAAACAAAAAAAAACTGTTTAGGAGAAACTTGAGTTGCGGTTACAACCCATAAGATGTTAGTTCCCATTTATAGAGCAAAGCAACCACACAAGTATCTATAAATGGTATGATTGATTGTGCTTCAGATGTGAGTTGGTCAAAGTCTCTTCAAGGAAACGGTTTCAATACTTTCCAGTCTGTCTTTCACGTAACACACACACACGAACATGCACGTATACACAGAAATATGCACGTATATACACACATGTACACATATATGGACGCACTCTCGTACACGCATACTTCTCTGTTCAAAAGCAGGTTTCATATTGCACAAATCAAGATAGAGCCCAGAGAAGAGGGATTCATAGTAGTGAGGAAATATTTGTTTACATCCAACAATACTAAGTATGAGTCCCAAATAGAGTCTCAAATAGCACCCTATTCCCTACAGTACATATACAGTGCAATGGAAAAGTATTTAGGTCCTTACTGATTTACTCTATTTTCGCATATTTTTTTATATTATATTTTTATATTATATTATTTATATTTTTTTACCTTCAAATCAAAACCTAATATTAGATTAAGGGAAATTGAGTGAACAAATAATGAACAAAGTTACGCAACATCCAATTCCCCTGTGTGGAAAAAGTACCCTTACACTCAATAACTGGTTGTGCCGCTTTTTTCAGCGTGAACCGCTCGTTTCAAGTCCTGCCACAACATCTGAATTGGGATTAGGTCTGGACTTGGACTAGGCCATTGTTGCTTTTATAGCCATTTTCATGTAGGCTTGATTGTGTGTTTAGGATGGTTGTCTTGCCGCATGTCCCAGCTGCGCTTAGCTTCAGCTCACAGACGGATAGCCCCGACACTCTCCTGTAGAATTCTCTGATACAGAGCAGAATTCATGGTTCCTTCTATTAAGATAAATTGTCCAGGTCCTGAGGCAGCAAAGAACCCCCAAACCATCACACTACCACCACCATGCTTGACCGTTGGTATAAGGGACCCATGTCGTCCAAAACGTTTTTGAACTCATCTGCTCCATAGAACATTCTTCAAAGAGTCTTGATGATCATCCAGGTGATTTTTTTTGTTGTTGAAAACTTGAGTCAACTTTTTGGATGAGAAGGGTCCCAATTATGCCTGGCGAAAACCAAACGCTGCATTTCACAGTAAGAACCTTACACCAATGGCAAGAATGGTGGTGGTAGTGTGATGGTTTGGGGATGCTTTGCTGCCTCAGGACCTGGATGGCTTGCCTTCATATATCGAAGGAGCCCTTCATCTAATATTAGGTTTTGGTTGAAAATCTGATAACGTTCAGTATCAAAATATGCAAAAATGTTGAAAATCAGAAATGGGGTAAACACTTTTTCACAGCTCTGTAAGGCACTACTTTTGATCCGAGGGTTATGGTGCCATTTGGGATACAGACTATGTTTTTGTGTGTGCCACCCATCCAGGCTCCAATCCAACACTAATTGTATAGTGAAAAGCCAGGTATAATATACGTGTCGTCCGTTTGACATAATGACACAGCATTTCACAGCAGTGACAAAGTCCTCTATCTAGCAGGGCATTTAGAACACCCTGGTTGTACTGATGAAGGTAAGATAGGGGGGCAATCAGGGGAGCGCACACCATGTCAGATGAAAAGCTGCCATCTTGGAGGGTGTTTAATCAGGGACTGTCACGACGAGCGCTGCCTTCCCTGACATTTGTGCTTACAGTGTGTGTGTGTGTGTGTGTGTGTGTGTGGTGTGCTGATAGATGGAGCCATGTGATAATTAGAATGCTTTATTCTTAGTCTCTCCCCGTAATTACCCGGAAACCTCAGCGTGGTCCGTGTGCGGCGTGAGCAAGTCGAGCGCTGTTTATCAAAACGGTACGATCTGACTGGCTGGCGTCTCGTGCTTGGCACTGCACCATGGTTGACTGTCTACAGCGGCCGATTCATGCATTGATTGCCACTGTGTGTTCTCTCGCCAGACCTGGGTATACAATGTGACTATTGTGTCCGTCACTGTGACCCTCCTGCTGTCAGTGTGTATGTGCTTGCATGCCCTGAGTCATTGTCCGATCATCCAATGAGTTCCCGCAAGACCTTGGAGTTGTCGCAATTAACCATCAGGCTTTTGGCTGAATGAGATCAGGTTTATCTTTTCGATGCGAAAAGATTTCAGCTGTTGCCCTCAAGAAACCTCAGGTTAATGTGTTATCCCTAGCAGCAACATTTCTAAGATATATTCTAAGATATATTACGTCTCAATTCTTGACATTGACAATTATGAAGATTACATTCTGTTTAGAGGCCCTTAAAGAAATGGAGGAGCATTACCGTCATCTCTAAGACAACATGGTTGAACAATGGTTGAATTCCTTTTCATGCCTCCCAAGGCCTTACTGTAGTAGAGCTATAGAAATACCGCTAAGTACAGTAGCAGTGCAATGGATGGGGGAGATCACACATTAGCTCTACTGCTTATTGTTGAAGATATGTTTTGTTCTTATGGCCTCATAACAGCTGATAGGCCTCTGCCCAACCCCTCCCTGGTAATAAATAAATGCACGACGGTAATACACAAATAGAATACATATAAATCTATTTCCTTTAAAGGGGCAATCTGCATTTGCTTCGTCCATTTTTGGACTTGTGAATTAATGATACTGTGTGTACCCATTGATGGTTGAAGAATGTAACTTGTAAATGCCCAAAATATAAACTTGTTTTACTCCAATGTTTATAAACAAAGCAAATGTAAACAAACACTATATATAGCCTCAAAGCATGGTTATGACTATAATTCGACATCATGGATGATCAGTCTTTGCATCCATAGCTCTGTCTATGAATAGGAGAGTGGTTACATTTCTCCAGACCCATCCCTCAGCTTTTTTCGCCGGAACAGGGGTGGGGGAGGAACACTTTCTTGTTTCGATTGCTGATGGCCACTTAAAGATAAGACTTGATGACCAGAGCAAAAAAACTCAACCAGTACTGTGTCTATGCTGGTGGTACAGTACGGTCGCAAATGGATCGCAAAAATAAAATAAAAGATGTACAATTCAGCAAAAATACAGCAGGAAAGTATCTATTGAAAACACAAGCCTATTTTTTAAATTTGTTGACCATTCATGTTCGTATTTCAGTGGATGCTCTTCTGCTACAGTATGTCTGGTATTATAAAAATAACCATCTGTGCATCAACGCAAGAGAAAATGGCAGTTATAGGATGTTGATGTTGTCTGTAGCCAGGAAATAATCCAAGCATGCTCTGTCTTGGGTTTCTGTTCTCTCTGTTGTGGTTTACATCAATATCTGACTGTGATCCTTTTTTAGACGAGCTAAACATGACTGTGGGTTTCCTTGTTGCTATTCAACACAGTTTTATCTGTGTTCAGTATATTTATTGAATTGCAGCCAAGGGATTCCTTGCCGATGGCGCAAGTCTATTGTTTTAATTTTGTGATATTGAACAAGCAGTGTCGTAAAATCCTATCTAATAGAAAAGACCTTGGAGGCAAAAATTTTTTTTTTTAAATAAGTACATTTGCTCTCATCGATGAGGCCCCTGAAGTCTCTCTTGCATGCTTGGCTCCCCCTAGTGGAGTTACAATATATAAAAACTCCTGTCTGATTTTGTTGCTCAAAATGTTTATTGCAGACAGACTGATGTTATACTTAACTCCAGACTCTGTTGAAATTATGGTTGTGTTAGAAATGGCACCCTATTCCCTTTATAGTACACTCATTTTGACCAGGACTCATAGGGCTCTGGTCAAAATAGTTTCACTAAATAGGGAATAGGTTGCCATTTGGAATATGTTGCTACTGGGCTTCAGCCAATACATTTGCATGCAGATGCACATCCTGTGCAGACAAACACGCCTATGCTCCAGCCAGTCCCTGCAAAGAGAGACATGCATCAAAATGGAATTGAAATAGAAAACAACAGATAGGTGTTCAAAATGAGAAGGATTTAAGCCTTACTTCGGGACTCATCATCATGGACCCATGTCTCCTGGTGACGTCAGTTATGTTTTTCTTAGCACTGATGGAAACGAAGAGGAGACTTACCACCATGTTACATCTGCGCAGTGAGTGAATACCTCTAAAATGGATGCTTTCTTTCCTCCCTTCCCTGAGGTAATCACTGATCAGTACAAGAGTGAAAACGTGCGTTCCCCATTGCTTTAATCAAAGTGTCGGATCATGGATTTCCTCAATGGAAAGAAGGAGCAACACATGTATTTGAATAGGTATTTGAATAGGCCCATTGACTGTCCTGTGTGTGAGACACCCTCTAGGGTTTATACTACCTGTGGCGTTGGAAGCCATAGTAGATCCCCAGAAAAACCACCACCAAAACCACAGCAAGGGTTACACACACGATGAGCAGAACTGGCTCGTCTGGGTCAGGAGGGCTTGGTGGAGCCACTGTGTGATAAAGAGGAGACACACACATCATTATGAAATGTAATCACAACAGAAATGCAGATTTTGCACATACCTTCCTGTTGCCTTGTTGTTTTGTACGCTACTTTATGCTCTAATGTGAAACATAAACAATTACAATTTGCTGCAGTAAACACAGTATATCATGGAAGGAGAGTAAAACAGCCACATTAAATGTACATGCAAATTGAGTTCTGGAAAGGAGCAGTATCAGCATATACAGTCGGCAATGGGGTCTTCCTACGTGACGTATTCCTATCATTTTGGAAGAACAGACAGTCATTTAGCTTTGGAGGATAACTATAATATGTTTTCTACCACTACTCAACATTACAAAGTCCTTCTATCTTAGCAGTTGTGGAGCAGGGTTGTATTTGATGTACTCACAAGTGGGAGCTGTGCTGAGGGACTGATAGAACAGCAAGCCAGAAACTCCTAATTCCTCCATAACAAGCTGAGGAAACAGACATGCATTTCACTAATGTGGAAAATCAACAACTCCCTAAGGGAGTCCGCATACTCACAAAAAAATAACAGTATTTTATTCAATTCAACCTTTCTCACTCACCAAGTGTCAGCACATACAAAACAGGATTCAAAAGTTCAACGCAGCTACTCATTTCTCGAAAGGACTTTCTCCTACTCTTAGTCCTGAATGCAGAGGTCAACATATCTTCCTTATTGTTATTGCTTTAAGATATGGCTTGAGATTCAGTGGGCATATTCACTCTATCAATCAACCATGACACATCCACTAAATTCTGCCATGGAATCAGGTGCCCACATTTACAGCAGGAATATTGTAACATGTTTTACAGGAAGGAACATCTCTGCTGTAAAGCTAAATTACAGTATTAATCTGGCAACTCTGCAAATAATTGTGCTGTAATTAAGAAAGGACATTTTTACAGTGCAGATTCTTCAACTGAAAAACTGTTAAGTAAATACAATATTCTGGGAATATTTGTAACAGCTGAAGATCAGAATGCCTGGAGGGCAAGATTATTTCAAAAGCAGTTAAGATTATACCATTAGGTAGGTAACATTATATCAAAATGAATGTCATGTAATATACTGACATACAGTATTTTCCTGTAAATCAAAATACTTTATTATCATCAACAAAACATATGGGGGCGGCCTAGTCCTGGGAAAAAAACTATGTTCAATGGAGACCCCTAATCTTTAAAAAACATATTTATCCTCTTTTCTGTATTTTAATGGAACATATATTTTAGTATAAAACAGACTCCCTGAGTCACAAAGACACATGTTGCAATAGCAGTCCAACATATTTAGCACGTAACAGAAAAATAAAAAAATTAAATATACATTTTGTTCGAAAGAAAACTAAGATTCTTTCCAATAGAGATCCCTTTTAATGTGCTAATCCCCCACACAAAAGAGCATCGTAGTCCCAGAGCAAATTGTTTTGCTTTGCTTAGTCGGGGAAAAGCAGCTCAGCAGCCTCTTTGTGCTGACCTCCTCCACGCATGGGCGTTATTATTTTCCGAGTCATTTAAGTCACATAAAAGCACTTAATTAATGAGCGGCCCATCCATTTGTGGGGTCTCCTTCATAGTTAGTTGAGCATTGCTTCTGAAGCCCAGGCGCCGAGGCGAATCCCGTTAATTGAGCGGTGTCAAGAGAAGCATCTGTAAACAGAAAGTCGCCACGTAAATACTTCCATGGAAATATTCAATAAAGCAAGTCGCAGAGGGGCTTTTTTCCTCCTGAATTTTCACACAGTAGTTCCCAGGGGTCAAGTCCATTCAATTGGAATCAGTCCAGCAAGGGGTCTCTTTTTCTGTCCTTTTTACTGTTTATTCTAGTCACAAGGAGCAACACACACACAGACATGAATGGAAACATTTCAAGTCCTCATTGTTGTGGTCGTGCCTCATTCTCGCTCTGAACACGCTGAATGGGAGAGGCCACGTACACACGGCCTGGAGTGTCTCGCCTCAAACAGGCCTTTTTCTCATTACTACTATTTGGTTATATGGTGCTTCAGAAAAGACACCTCTGTGTGTGTTTTCCAGTGAGTCATTGTCGGTACTGTTGAAAATCAACAGATAACATTCACTTGACAGGCAGGGGGAGTCGACTGCGGGAAGTGTGTGTGTGTGTGTGTATGTACACGCGCATATGTGTGTTTTTGCTTGGTCTCCATTGCTTTAGAGTGGGGCTCCCATAGTCATCCATGCTTGTGTTTCTCCTCTTGTCAGTTGCTGGTGTGTGTGTCCGTTGGCATCTCTCAGTGTCTAGGCCTCCCTTGGTGGGTCTGGTGTTGGAGAGAAAGAACAAGCCCTTAATTATATACAAGACGTGTTCAACATAGCCACTGACACAATTCTGACACTGAAACACTGGTAAGGTATAGGCAGACAAACACCCAGCCAAACTACCCTGACTGTATCCCTGCCAAATACTCTTGTCATTACTCCAGTAGACAGATACTTGTCACTCAACAGGAAGTGCAGGCCCCGCTATAAAAGCTGCTTGGCAAGCTTCCCTGTGACTAGGGTTGCAAAATGGAATGTATATTACTGGAAACTTTTGAAGTTTCAACGATTTTATGTAGTTCTTTTGGGTACTTCAGATTATCACAGGTGTCCGTCATTATCTCTGTCCCTCTGTGTGGCCTTATCACAGATATAAATATATAAAATAATTTAAAATACAAAATAAATGGCAAAGTAAAACTAGATCCTAAATATAAACCATCAAATCAGTGAAGACCACTGGTGTGTAATATGACTTTCAACATGAAATATCCTTTATATATTTATTTGGCCATGTCAATATGTCTTTGTTGTTATTTAATGTTGTGGCGGCAAACTGGTGAAAAAAGTAAACCGTTGGAAGAGTTGCAGAGTGAATTGAAAACAACGCCATAGTTTATCAGATGCTTTTTTCATTAATTTGGCAATTTTCTCTTGAACCATATGGTCTATCCACTAGAAACTCATGGACAATATGGACACAGATATAAAAAAATAAATACTACATATTAATCTTTTTTTAAATTACTCAAGTATAAATTACCAAAGTTACCATAGATTACCTGTTACTTACCAAAATTACAGAAGATTACAGTAACTTGGGTAAATTACCGGTAACTCCACACGTCACATATTATACACAACACACAAAGTGCGTCCCAAATTGCATCCTATTCCCTATGGGCTCTAGTCAAACATAGTGCACTATAAAGGGAATAGGGTTCCATTTGGGAGGCTGACTAACTGTCAGTGAGAATGAGAGGAAACCAAAGAAACTAAATGCACAGAGAATGACATGACAGGATGAGACAGGCATAATGATCACACATCTGAGACAGAGAGCCATGTGGCGATTAATGAAACATGAAATGGCTAATCAACATATATCAAACATATGGGAATGGTTGGCTCTGATATCAAACACTACTTTGGTGTCTACTTACCTGGCGTGGGTGGGCAGTGTTCCTGTGGGCATGATGAGTATGTTGACCGTGCCTGTGTGTGTTATCAGCGTGCACGTGGTGGGCATTTCCCGAGTGCAGGTTGGCCGGCATGCTAGCACCGGGGTGTCTGCGGGGCGGGTGAGCATTGGGGTGTCTCTGTGCATTGTGTACGTTGACCGAGGGCCTGAGAGGGCCAGTGGGGCCCCGGTTTGGGGACTGGTGCTGGGTGCGTTCTCTGGGAATAGTCTGGAACTGAGCCAGAGGGATCACGGGAGGGGGCGTGGGGGGGCGCTGGTGCCCAGGGTTAGGGCCTCGAGCTTGGGTGTTGAGCAGGGCGGCCTGTGTCTGGTGGTTACGGTTGTGAAAAGGGTTCGGGGTCGTCAGTGTGTGCATCTCCAGGGCCGTCTGAGTGAGGCTACTGGGGTTCTGTGTAACAGGCTGTGTTAGTGCACCCCAACCTTGTGTTGCTGTCCGTCTCTGGTCTTGTGTGGGCTGCGGTATCATGTGTGTGTTTCCCCTACCATACTGAATCCCGGTTTGTGTCTGTGGGATGTGATTTGGATTGGCGAGAGCTCGAATGTCGAGTGTGGTGCCTTGGGGCATGGTGGTTATTAGTCCCTGTGGAGCGCCTGGTCCCTGTTGTTGTGTCTGGGGGTTGTGGTAGCTGCGGGAGGCATTTTGTTGCCTGGGGCCAGTCTGGCTTTGAGAAGCGGTCTGAGCTGTGATCTGGGATTGAACTCTGACATCCTGCCGGGCTCTCTGCCTTTGTGTACCGTGTGCATGGGGACTGATATGCAACTGTGTGTGGCTTGGAGCCCCAGGCTCAGTGTTCGTCCCATGAGTGTGGGGGAGGTTCTGGGTCTGTCTGGCCGCCGTCGGTGCAGCCTTCCTGGGTGTAGATCGGCTCTGTGGGGGACTCTGGGTCTGTGCTCCTGGCCCACTCTTCCTGGTGTGTGGTCTGGATAGTCTAGCCTGGGACGGGGACTCAGAGGTGCCATCAGAGGTGGATCTGCTGTCGGGGGAAGCCTGTACCCCTCTGGGGGGCTCGTTGGGGTACGCCGGGGTGCCCCTCAGACGGTCCCAAGGCATTTGTTGGCGGTGTGAGCTGGCACTTGGTGTGGTATGGCTGGCATCACGTGGCACAGAGCTGGCCGCTGCTGGGTTGGAGTGTCTAGGCTGGGTATCAGTAGCCTGGTCCATCTGGTAGGTCTGCGTGTTGGCGTTTCGCTGGAGAGTGTGACTTCGACCCCTGTGTGTGTAACCAGTAGGAATAGGACCAGTAGAAACTTGAGGACCAGTGTCTAAGTTACTGTGGTCAACCTGTGAAGGATCACCAGGATATGACAAGCCAATTTGCATCCTGGGATTGGAGTATGACTGTCCAGTCTGTGTGAACGTTTGTGGGTTGATATTTTGAACTTGAAGAGCACTAGCACTGTTGGCTACATTGGTGGCGCTCCTCTGCATTGTACTGTCCTGTGGGCTTGTAAATTGTTGCTGTGACTGTTGGTTGGGTTGTTGACCATTAGTTGGATAGGAATTGAGATTGACGTGAACCGTGGCCACCTGTGCGTTGCTATTTTGCTGGTTGTGTGCCAGTGTGTTTAGGTTAACACCGACCTGAGTAGAACCCGCTTGTATGAGTATGTTTGGATTGTTTGGGTGGTTTTGAGTCATCTGTGGGAAGGTGTCGAGTGTGTTGGCATTCTGAGGTGCAGCAGTGTGTGTGAAAGTGTCGTGGTCCTGCGCGGTGCCATTCTGTGGAAATGAATTGGCATTCGGATGTTGCGCATTGTGTGGGAACCTATTTCTGTTGGCGTGGCCATTGTGTTGGAGTGTGCTAATGTTGCGTGGCGGTGTGTGTGTGTTATCGTGGCCATCGGGTGGGACAGTGTAGAAGTTGTGAGGGTTTGTGTGTAGCGGTGGGTCCGAGTGATGGCCTCTGCCTAAAGTCCGGGTACCATGTGGAGGGGGTTCAGTGGGCTGAAAGAGAGGGACAAAGAGAAGAGAAGGGAATACATGAATGGGTTAATTGCTTTCAGAATCCTAATATTCTGGGAAAAAGAAGAGTGTCTTACTGTAAGCATGAGTTCTGGGTGTCTCTTTTGTCCTGTGGCCTCCTTCAGTCTTCGGTCAACTGCAATAAGCAACATTGTCACATACTGTATTCAAACACAGAAACATATGTTTAAATGAGCATAGTGTACACAGGTCAATGTGAATGCTTTCAAAGAGTTTACAAGATATTACTGAGACAGACAGGACAGACAGGACAGACAGGACAGACAGGACAGACAGGACAGACAGACAGACAGACCAGACAGACCAGAGAGACAGGACAGACACTCACTCACTCACTCACCTCTCTTCCAGCGCACCAGGAGTACGATGGCTATGACGATTAAGATCAGAGCGACCCCACAGCCAATCACTATGCCTGCGACTGCCCCTGCACTGAGGCATGTGCCTGAGAGAGAGAGGGAAGGGGGAGGGATGAGGGGGAGGGAGGCCGAGACAGAAAAAGTGATGAGCAGGGGGATAATTAATAATGATAATGAGTCTGAGACACGGAGCCCAGACAGACAAATGGAAAAGAAAGAAACGAGGTTTCAGAAAGAGTATGATGAAGTGATGGCAGGGGAAGAGAGGTGAGAGAGAATGAGTGGTGGAAATGAAGGGAACATCAGTGAAGACAGCTGAAAGTCATAGAAAAAGAGTTAGATTCTCATTGTGAGAGCATTTGGATTGATCAATCTTTTGCTGATGGGCTAGGCTGGGCCAAAATGTTCCCCTCTCTTCACTCGAAGATGGATGCCGCTGCGCTGTCCAAAACTAACAGTCATCAGAATGAGTCACGTCAGTGTCCGTCCTGCATAACTCACCCACGATGGCCAGGTCCGTCCCCTGCGCCGACGTTGCGCCCGTGATGGCATTGCTAGCCACGCACTTGTATTGGCCGCTCTGGTTGGTGGAGAAGGTCTGGAGGCTGAACACGCCACTGTCCAGTTGGCCAGACGCCACGGGTTCATTGTTGTATTTCCAGGAGAAAGTGGCGGGGGGCAGGGAGTCAGACACGCAGGTGAGTCGGATCGTCTGGCCTACCACTGCATCCGCTCGTACCACACAGTCTGCCGGAGAAGCCTTGCTCAGCACGGGGGTGTCGGGACCATCTGGAGGGGATGGGAAGGGGGCGGGGGACATCAACAGACAGACTCACAGACTGTCACAGTAAAGTTTCACCTCAAAATGCATGGGGTCAATATTACTGGGGTTGGGTATGACTAGTGGCTTCACGAGTCGTTATTGATAATGCGAATTAGCCCTGTAGCCCTTATAGTGATGTGCTTCTGTGGCTAACAGGCAGTTACATTACTTGGTGTAATGCTAGCTAGTAAAACAACTAGCTCATAGTATTAGCATTAGCATTTTAGCTGCTGGGTCGTGTACATTAGGCACCAAACAAAAGAAAACAGACTAAAACAAGGAAAGACAACTGACTTCTCAAATCAGACACCATTTTTTTTGTGTGTGTGCTCTAATTAACACAACCCTGGACACCAGATAGTGACTCACAGTCAGAGCCGGACCACCACATCTGGGGCCATAGTTTCCCCTGCGATTCTAATGGCGTGGTCTTACAGCTAACCTCATGCAATTCAACAGATTCAGCAATTTTCTTATGTATTTTTTTTACCCTTATTTTACCAGGTAAGTTTACCGGGGTTTAACAACCCTACTCTTACATTAAGTGCCATGAGATCTTTAGTGACCACAGAGAGTCAGGACACCCGTTTAACATCCCATCTGAAAGACGGCACCCTACACAGGGCAATGTCCCCAATCACTGCCCGGGTGCATTGGGGTATTATTATACTGAACAAAAATATAAATGCAACATGTAAAGTGTCGGTCCCATGTTTCATTAGATGAAATAAATACAAAATCGATGAGAGAATTTGGCAGTACGTCAACTGGCCTCACAACCGCAGACCACGTGTAACCATGCCAACCCAGGACCTCCACATCCAGGGAAAAACGTATTCTGATTGGCTGGGCCTGGCTCCCCACTGGATGGGTCTGGCTCCCAAGTGGGTGTCCTATGCCCACCCATGGCTGCGACCCTGCCCAGTCATGTGAAATCCATAGATTAGAGCCTAATTTCTTAATTTAAATGGACTGATTTCCTTAAATGAACTGTAACTCAGTAAAATTGTTTGAATTGTTGCGTTTACATTTTTGTTCATTATATCTTTTTTTATACCAGATGAAAGAGTGCCTCCTACTGGCCCTCCAACACCACTTCCAGCAGCATCTGGTCTCCAATCCAGGGACTGACCAGGACCAACCCTGCTTAGCTTCAGAAGCAAGACAGCAGTGGGATGAGGTTTAGAGGAAATTGTGCAGTTACAGTATATAGCTAATCCCATGCTATTCTACACGTTTTGCCATTATGAGGCTGAGAGAAAATGTTGCAGTTTCCAGTTGCCCCTGGATTACCCCTGCATGCCAAATCGGTAATCCAACCCTGCTCACTTGTGAGACTGTGTAGGAGTCTAATTAGCTTATGTTATTAGCATTAGCAGCTGAGCATGCAATTACTCACAATAAACTGTGAGGGTCTTTGAGGCGGACTGAGCGCTGACGAGGTTAGAGACGGTGCAGGAGTAGAGCCCGGCATCTTCCCTCCTGGCCGGGTTGATCACCAAGTCGCCCCCTTTGATAGTGACCCTGGAGTTTGAGGTGAGAGCAGAGCCCCCTTTACCCCACAGCACACTGGTCTCTGTCCCCTTGGTCCAGGTACAGCGCACAGACACATTGCCCCCCTCCAGAGCCACTGACGGCACAAACATAGTCACGCCATCCACTGCATCTAGGGTGGAGAGAGAAGAGAAGCAGGGAGACTATAGACTGGGCCTAGATCTGTTTGTGGTGTCTTGCCAACTCCTACGGCCATTGACAACTCTTATGGACATGCCAACTCCTATGGTAATTGACAACTCCTATATTCATTATCATGCCACAAACTATTCTGGGACCAGGCTTGTGAGATGAATGTAAATACTGGAGTAGCAGACTGATTGGGAGATACACACACAGGGAGAGATTTTGAATGAGCCATTACTGGGCTTTCACAGTGTGATCACAGACAGAGGGGGATTCAATTCAAGCTTCAAAATACGCTGAAAAATAGAGCGACGCTTAGTGTTTTCTGCCTAAACTAATTTTGTTTAATGAAAATAATGGAGGGTTGGGAGAAGAAACAATATCCAGACATGGGAGCAGATGGTAAAGGGGCAGACAAAATGCCAATAAGCGCTAAGCCTGGACTGAGAAAATAAAGATAGAAGTGCCATCTGTAACTAGAAACAATAGTAATTACAAACACTAACAGGTCTGGGCAAACAAGTGGCTACAATCACATTACACTTACATGCCTGATTTTACACCACTGCTAGTCACTTTCTTCTGTAATATTCCCTCCCATCCTCCTTTATCTCCCTCACTCCATCACTTCCTCCCACCCTCCCTCATTACATCACTCACTACATCCCTCATTATATCACTCCTTTCTTCCCTCCCTCCTTCCTTTCCTCCCTCATTACATCCCTCCTTCCTTTCCTCCCTCATTACATCCCTCCTTCCTTTCCTCCCTCATTACATCACTCACTGCACTCCTCCTTCCTTTCCTCCCACCCTCCTTACCGAACACCCTGAGCTGTATGGACCTGGTGTTTTGGGCCAGGCCCGTGGTGGGCAAGGGGTCCACCATCACTGTGTAGTTCCCCGCGTCTCCGAGCTGGGCACTGCTGATACGGAGCTGGGTGGCTGTGATGGTGACCCTGCCCTGGTACTGGGTCACAGTGTTGAGCACCGCACTGCCCCCCACCCACAGCCCCAGGGGCGTCACCCCACCTGGGTACCCCCATGTGATGGAAAACACCTGGGACACTGTGACCACCGTGAAGACCGCATCGGTGCCAGTCTGCACCAGGACTGGATCTGATTTAAACTGGATTGAGACCAGGTCCTGGGAGAGAGCGACGGAGAGGAAGACTAGAGGGTAGGAGAGGGGGGAGAAGAAAGGAATACACTGCTTATCACTCATTTACTTGCTTACTTTCTTACAGTGATTATGACAGGTTGTTATAACACTGGTATGAGAGAGTTTGAGGGGTATATAGTTGGGGGAATTATCTAAACACTTTACAAGCATATAAAAGGCCCCACAAGTCTTCAGCAGATGAATTATACTAAATCAAATGAATATGCTCCTGATCAGTCATGGTGAATTGACTTTACAAGGTGTGCATGAGAGGGACAAAAATTGAGATGAATTGCACCGAGGTTCCCTCGTTGATCATTTGCCGTAAAACAGCAGCACACGTTTAAAGCATTGTTAAAAACCATACAGGGCTTAACTGACTTCAGTAGAGGTGGACACTGGAAAGAGTAAGTATGTATGGGATTCAGAGACGGTGTCCCAAATGGCACCCTGTTCCCTTTGTAGTGCACTACATAGCGTTCCGATCAGGGCCCATAGGGCTCAGCAGGGCTGAAAAGCCATTGGACATTGTGTATTAGGATATCACACACCCTGACAAAAGGTTGTTAAGCCAAAACTTTGGTTGAATAAATTCACAAGAAGGAGAGATGAGTGTGTGACTTTATTTTTCATTTATGCAACAGAACACACGGACTAAGAATGCAGCCGAGCTGGGGAGGAGTCATTGTTTCTGTCACCTTGGAATTTCCCAAATAAAAATGTAGAGCTACTCCTCCAACATTTAAAAAATACACACCATCAGCATTCTTTTCAGCTTGAGGTAGGGTACTCACTGAAGTCAACATTGAAGCCCCTGTCAGAAAATTGAGGGAGGAGAGATGCCTTACCTGCCAATGACAGAACTACAGGAAGCAGGTGTAGGTTCATCACATCAGTCAGGATAGCCTGTGGAGTATTTTTGACTCAGACGCAAATCACAACTAAATTAAAGTGAATGAAATATGTCTGTTTAAGACTTATTAAAACACTGAAAGAAAGAAACCCAGGCTGTGTTCTTCTGAAAACACAAATAGGATCTGCTAGTAGCTTAGCGTGCTAGCATTCTAAACCAGACAGAGTACATAGGGTTAATCTATTGTGAATATTCTCACTTTCACTTAATTAAAAACATCTCTTGAAAGATTTTCAATGTCAACACTTACGACAGACTTTTCTCTCTTCTCTCATGTTTCAGTTGTAAAAGCCATTAGCAGATTTTTGGCAAAACCAGTTTGTTTATGTGTGAAAGGTTTCATTTCCTGTTTCTCCACTCTCACCTGTCTCCACAGGTGTATTCATTAGTCGACACCTTAGTAAAACCTCTTGCGACGGAAAACGTTGAGCAATAAAAACCAACGTTTCTTATAGGACAAATTCAGATAGGTCCCTCCCTGTTTCACCCTTTTTCTTCTGTGTGGTTCCTAGTGAATACACCCCTGTCTTGCAGACACACCTGTCCTCTTAAAGGGATCGTTCGCCTCAATTACTTGAAAGCAGCATTGTGAGCCTATGGGCCAAGAGAGCACGCAATCCATGCTGGGTTTGTTTATTTAGGCACACCAGCTACAAACATTAGTAGCCGATGACACCAATTCGTTTCCATTCAAAATCACAACCATATCCTGCTGTTCTTTCTCAGTTGATGCTTGTGGGAAAACTTAACCTTTTTTAATTCAAGAGCAAGTTGTATCTGTGTTGAATATTTTACACGTGCTCCACTCATAAATGTGGGGAGCTGAATTTCTTTTGAGGTGATTTGATTGTGAAAATATGAATGTGCTAGTGCTGCCCTTTAGCAGAGACAGGGAATGATCAAACTCACAAACGCATATTGTAGCCTTGTAATGTAGGCTGTGTGGAAAATGTATTTACCTATAAAAGCTCAAAATGTTAAATAAAATAAAAACATTGTATAAAAAGCTTCAGTTCTATCAATTATATCTATTTAAAAAACATCCAGAGAAATTAGCTCTCAAAAAAATGAACTCAAGTAAAAAGTGTATTTTTTGTCTTAGTTTTTATTTTCTTCCAGTGGAATGTGACTTGGTGGAACTAGGCTATACAGTATGTTGACCTTATGGTCAAGAATGCATTGTAGTCCCATGAGAAAGATAAATTCATTAACAAGCACTATAAGTGAGAGCTCGAAGAGGGAAACAGCCGGCAGTAAAAGGAGCATGCACATGTTCGCATCCCAAGGGAGCCAAAGCAAGGGCGGGACACAAAGCATTATTACGATTATAGGTGCATCAGTGAAATTAACACAGTCTGTCACAGCAAAGTGAAAAGGTTTTCTTCCTGAATAAATGAAAGAATGGAGCTCTTGATTATGCCTAGTAGCCAAGTCTTACTTGTTGTTTCTGTGCATTCTTTCTGCACCAATCTACTGGTAGTAGATACACAACTTCAGGCCCGTAGCTACTGTACATATGACACAGGCAAGTCAGTTAAGAACAAATTCTTATTTACAATGACGGCCTTCCCTCGGCCAAACCGTAATTGTGCGCCGCCCTATGGGACCCCGAATCACGTCCCTTTGTGGTACAGCCTGGAATCGAACCAGGGTCTGTAGTGATGCCTCTAGCACTGAGATTCGGTGCTTTAGACCGATGCGCCACTCGGGAGCTTGTGAAATGCCCAGATAGCTGCTCAACTAGTGGCAGTAGTCACTGCCCAGCTCCCTGAACCGACACTACATGGTCAAAAGTATCTTGAACATCTAACATCTGCTTGTTGAACATCTAATTCCAAAATCACTGGCATTAATACAGAGTTGGTCAAACCTTTGCTGATATAACAGCCTACGCTCATCTGAGGATGCTTTCCATTAGATGTTGGAACATTGCTGCAGGGACTTGCTTCCATTCAGCCACAAGAGCATTAGTGAGGTCGGGCACTGATGTTGAGCAATTAGGACTGACTCGCAGTCGGCGTTCCAATTCATCCCAAAGGTGTTCGAGGGGGTTGAGGTCAGGGCTCTGCGCAGGCCAGTCAAGTTCTTCCACACCGATCTCAACAAACCATTTCTGTTTGGACCTCGGCTTTGTGCATGTCGTACTGAAACAAGAAAGGGCCATCCCCAAACTGTTGCCACAAAGTTGGAAGCACAGAATAGTCTAGAATGCCATTGTATGCTGCGGCGTTAAGATTTCCCTTCACTGGAACTAAGGGGCCTAGCCCGAACTATGAAAAACAGCCGTAGACCATTATTTCTCCTCCACCGAACTTTACAGTTGGCACTATGCATTCGGGCTGGTAGCGTTCACCTGGCATCCTCCAAACCCAGATTTGTCCATCGGACAGCCAGATGGTGAAGCACGAGTCAACACTCCAGATAACGCGTTTCCATTTCTGGCCATGGAAACCCATTTAATGAAGCTCCCAGCGAACAGTTCTTGTGCTGAAGTTGCTTGTAGAGGTAGTTTGTAACTAGTGAGTGTTGCAACTGAGGACAGACGCTACACACTTCAGCACTTGGTGGTCTCGTTCTGTGAGCTTCTGTGGCCTACCACTTTGCAGCTGAGCCGCTGTTGCTCCTAGACATCTGAATGAGACAAGATCTGATCACACAGTGGGCTCAGAGAGTGTTGAAGACCAGGATAAATCTATCCTGAGTTGCACTTCTTCCACCATGCCCATAATCCCATATGACCAGCCAACATCTCCCCATTACTAGCCTCACAGTTAAGCCAGGGAAAGCTAGTGTTGGACTTTGTGACAGCACAATGAGTAGAGAGAGCCTGGACAAGGAGCTGAAAGCTATCCAGAGCACCTCCTCATCTGCAAGTATCACTGATTTTCCCACATCTAAGGGAACACCCTCCTTCACGGACAGAACCCTTCGGGTCATTAAAGCACTGTAGGAAAGAGCTAGAAGTGGCACAACCAGCATTGTCTCCCAGTCAAAGGTGTTAGATAAGGTCACCATGGCAATATGTTGGCAGCGTGGGAGGATGCCGCTTCAGCTGAGAGAAAGCTTCAAGGCCCTTCTCTCCACAGGCATCCTCCGGCCATTCATAGACCAGCTGGTGGAGCAGATCTGCAGCTTCCTTCTGCAGAACAGCACCCCGGTGTCTTCTGTGGCCTGAATCTGCTCTCATGAGCAGAAGGCAGACAGGTGAGCTCCAGAGGGAGCCATCAGCAGAGGGATACTGAGGTCTATGCCTTCACAGAGCAGTCTCTTAAATCCCTTTGAGAGTACTTCCTCAAATACCTCCTTCCTCCACTAGGAGATACTGATGTGGCCTTCTGCTCTCCCTCTGTCAGATCCATTGTGAGTCTGACCACCCACTTCTCCTTCACATACAGGCCAGCTCAGGGTGTTCAAAGCCACTCTCCAAGATCTGCCAAGGATTAGTCAATTTCTTCACACGAGTGATGGCAAAAAAAATGGCTGAAACTCTGCCTCAGTCTTCCGGGCTCCAGATTACTGATGCAAGGCCGACTGGTGAATCGTAGCTCTCTTCCATCAATGAGAGCTGTAAAAGAAACTGCTAATTGCACTAACCCAGTTTGCGCTCAAAAAGGATCCCCAGGACAAGAAACCTGATCCCAACCAGAGACGAGCGGTCCAGTGGTTCCAGGCCGTCGACAATCCTAACCTCCCCACAGCCAAACCAGGGACAACTGAGGAGAGCAAGAAGATGTACTTTCTTCAAAGGCTTCAGGAAAATTAGCATCAAGAAAAAGTTAGAGCGTAGTGTCTTTAGGAAATGCAGAATGAGTTCATGTGTGCATGTAATCCGTGTGGGTAACGGATAATGTGACAATTAATTAAGTCAAGAGGAAAAAATACATTCCTGAAAATAGCAGAATAAATTGTCAGGTTAAATTATATGTTAATTGTCTTCCTCTGTTTACATGTACAGTAAACAATCAAGAGTGGCATCAAAGTGGATCCATCTCAGTCCATTCATGTTGAGACAGTCCCCATGCCCCTGCTGCTGCTGTGGACTATAACAGGGAATATCTCTCTCTCTTTGTGACAATATTCTCTACATACACAAACAATAGGGACCTTTTTCAAAATGTCTTACCAACCTGTGGTGTGGTGGTGGTGGTGATGTTGAATTGAAATGAATACTGAAAATAACACAAAGAGTGGTAGTGCTAATATTTGCTTTAATTTTCATTTCAAACCCTAAAGCAATTACCACATTAATCTGATCATCTGTCCAGGTGCAATACATACAATATTTGCTTGACTGATATTCCAAAAGGAATATTCCGTTTTCATTTTCCAGTGCTACAACACCACAGACGACACCAGCACTTGAAGAGAGTGTTTCCCGTGCGTATCAAAAAATGCTTCACCACCCAAAGGACAGCCAGCCGACTTGACACAACTAAGGGAAGCATTGTAGTCAATATGGGCCAGCATCCCTTTGGAACACTTAACACATTCTAGTCCATGCACCGACCAATTAAGGCTGTTCTAATGACAATGGAGGAAGAGGAGGGATCAGTATTAAGGTGTTCCTAATGTTTTGTCCACTCAGCGTTTTTATGTGTGAGATTCTTTATTGAGGGGGGTGTACTTTGCTAACAAACCTTCCCCTTGGGAAACGATTTAAATGGGAAAGTGTTGGGGTAAATAGTGTTGGGGTGAGAGTTACTGACTATACCGGCTGGGGGTCACGACATGCGAGCGGGTCGGGCTGGCTGAGCGGTCTGGCCGATCTATTGGTCACTCTGTATTTAAAACAAAGGATCTTTGTGGTGGCTGGATGGGCTGGGCGGCTCGGATGGCTCAGGTCGGTGTTACGTTTCGGACCCTACCATTATTTGTCAGTGTCATATTGATGCATTTGTAAATGCGTGCACATGGAGGTGTGTACGGGGGATGGACATGTGTCTTGGCGGGAGGATGTGCGTCTGCTTGTCCGCACGCATGGACATGGGCTCAGTAGGCCCGAGGGTAACGTGGCTCCTTACTTAAGTACTTCACAACACTGAACATGAATGTAGGAATGACAATTGAAAACAGCGATAGTCTTGAAAATACTGTTTCATCCAATGTAGGGTTCTAACAAAAGTCTGGAATGTGGAATTGTTTCCTTTTTTTTTAAGGGCATTTGTGTGCCTTGCACCAGATCCGTAACAAGGATGAATTCAAATGTATGACTCTTCAGTCAGGAGTACAAGCTGGTACAAGGGAGACACTGTACAGTAGGAGTCACGTTCTGTTACTCCCCTAGATACTGTCAGAGTCACTCCCTTAACACCAGGCTAAACTTCATTCCTGCCATACTGGATTGTGGGAAGGGAAGAAAAACAGGTACACACTTACATACAGTAGCTATTTTAAGTGCCAGTAGGCATCAAGTTTGATGGCCTTCAAATCATAAAACATTAGGCAAGAAAACAGAAACACATCAAGCTTGACCTGTACGTTCACCCTACAGAATATCCAAATGAAAAAGGTAAGCTATGAAGACCTGTCTTTTGTGCTACTGAATAACCTGGATGCTGCTGCTTTTAGTTGTCATATTTGGCATTCTTTGGCATGACAACAAGTCGAAAGGGGTGCTATAACAGAATCACTGGCACCCAGGCAAGTGTTATAGTCAACAGTAACCGTGAGCTCAAGGTCTAACTAGCCAACTGAGCATACTATCTTGTTACCATGGCTTTTGACCATGTTTAGAATGTCTGCTTGTATCAGGTACAAAATAATGAACGGAAGGGATTGACAGGAAAAGGAAACAGTATTATATAATATAGGATGCCGCCACATAAATAGATTTGGTGTCTCATTGTACAGTAATACAGAGCAGGTTAAAAATATGCAAGAAAAGTTTGAATATTTTAATAGCAATTCAAAATGCTCTGAAACTGCTCTGAATGCGTAGTATTGTTTTATATATTTTGTGGTGGTTAATTTCTTTACTATCAAATGAGGAGAGACAAACCTACCACACAAGTCAGAGGTATACTTAAGCTAAATCTTTAACCACTTCTAAATAAGGGAGCAGGTCAATACAACACACACACATAAAGTGAATAGATTGAGTGCTTTACGATAATGATGGCTGGTCGACGAATCACCCTCAGATGATTCGTTGAGAGCCCCGAGACAAAAGTAGAAAGGTATTTCATAGCCAAGATACATCCCTTTCAACCTGCATGACGAACAACAGAGGTATAGAATGGGTCACAAGATTAAGATTTGTATGAAAGATACTTATAATTCACAGCAGACAGTATTTGCTACAAAAACCGTTTTTATTGCGTAGAGACCAGTGTCTGGCCCCCCAACTCCGTACTGGAGCCATGTCTCCCTGGTACCGTATAGAACAGAAACATTAACTCCTGCTCTGGAATGAGGTCTCTAGGTTTTATCACCCAAAAGACATCATAAATCTCCCTTCAGTGTTATCTCCCAGAGGCCCATCCTCAGTAGAACACACACAGATGAGCGTTCCAACAACCCCTTATTCTGTTGCATAAAACACAACCATTTGATGCAATAATAGCATTATAACATAATCTTGTAAATTCCACCGTACTGTTGCCACAGAACCATCTCTAAGGTGAAAAAGAAAATATGTCAAGCCCATTGAAACACATTTTTATGCATATACAGTAGCTAACAATGATCAAAACACAGCTTGTTGTTTGATTTGAAGAGCATTTTGCCATCAAAGCCCCTTCAAATACATTAGGGGGATATGCCTCTGCCCCTGACAACGGGAGTGATAGAGTGCACGTTTAAATACTGTTGCAAACTCTTTCGCTCTTTGTCCTCAGCATTGTAAAATCTAAATAGCTCTGCAGATGTGATGGAAACACAGCACATCCTGGTCTGGCGTATTTGTCTGATCCTGGCCCTCTGTGAGTTATTGTTTTTTATAATCCACCAAGATACTGCCCTGTAAAAATAACTATGGTACAGTAACGTGTACATAAGACTTATAGTAATTCCTTGTCTATCTTTCCTCAGTGCCCCACCCGCACCAATGCCTGTCAGTGCATTTCCAGAACAAGGGTCTCCTTTATGTGGCTCTGGGGAGAGACCTGGTCCTGCGGACCCAGTTCCAGATTACACCAACAGAGAAGATCGTCATGGTGATTTGGGACCGCCAGACTGAGAAGGGTCAGGGACAGGTCAGGCTGGCCGATCACCAAGATGCACCTGGCAATCCTCTAGACCAGAAGGGGGCCTTATTTAGGGTGGAGAATATAAGATCATTTGACTATGGAGTCTACACCATCACTGTGACTGACCAGAAGGGGAACGAGCAATCAGCAAATATAGTTGTTCGAGAGATTGGTGAGAAACAGCTACACCAATAATTCTGGTCACTACCTAGATTTAGTTTGGGTCAAATACTGTGCAAACTAAAAAGTCAAATAACCTTGACATTAGCCTCAGTCACAGGCTTTCACCTCACCTTCCGAACAATGTGAGTGACGTCTGGGTTCCGAGGCTACCCTTATGTGGAGAAACTATGTAAGGGTGCAAAAACCAATGTAACTATATTTGGACTATTTGTTCTGCCTAACTTTTTCTCTCTCTCCCTCTCGCCTAGTTGCTGCTCCTGTGGCGTCTTTGTCGCTCCAGTGTGAGGTGGCCAATGACAGGGCACAGTGGGACAGCCCAGTGTTTTCCTGGTTGGTGGATGGGGTAGAGCTGTCCAATCAGACAGCCAATATCTCTGCAGATGGCAAGAGACTCGACGTGTCCGGAATGAAGGGCCACAACTACACCTGTGTTGTCAACAGCAGTCTGGGGACAAGTGTCACACACTACGTCACTGGTATACATGCGTTATGATTATTCATTATGACTATTGAGTTTTTTTTGTGTCTTTCATGCTTCTTTGCTGTTGCCTAGATTCTCCAACACCATCCCAAAGTAACCAATCCTGTAAGACTCTATGTGGTGTACTATTGAGCATCGTCCTAGTGCTTCTAATCACATGTGGATATCTCTACTGGTAAGATCACAGAACATCTCCCTGGCTTGTCTTTTACAGTAATATATTCATTTGGCACGTTAATAAACTCCTGGTATTGTTTTTTGGTACGTGCACTCTTTTGACATTGCTGTGTGTTATTAACAGGAAATGCGTACAGCGGAGGACGAATGGGAATACATGACCTTTAGGAGGTCCATCGCGTTCCGTTATCAGTCTTATCTATGACACTTTGTTACACACTGCACGATCACACAAGTCTTTGGCACATACGGACACAGTGATATGAGACGGTAATATTCTGTTGCAACAAGTCACAATACCAGACCAAATATCATTCCTATCAAGAGCTGTGGCCCTATTCGCCATCAATACAATATATTGAGATGCCTATTTATCAAATTAAATTGTATTGGTCACATACACATATTTAGCAGATGTTATTGCGGGTATAGCGAAATGCTTGTTATTGGTGTGTTTGTGGTATTTATTGTTGCGAAGTCCACACATATATTTTCACTAATTATGTCTTTGTATCTTTTTTTTTAAAGTACTGTATGCCATCACATTTACATTGTGCACATGTACAAATATGTTCAAATTAACCTAAACCTACTTTTGTGATGCCTATGTATGATATAAAGCAAATGGGATTTTATTTTTAAATTATTGTGACGGTGCATGTGTGCATTTAACCTATTTCATAACCTGTAAGGAAATCTTTGTAAGCGTCCACTTTGCTACACTTCCATAGGAGACAGTGAAGAGACATAGAAACACAGCAGTCTGGATGAGTGAGGAAAAGCACAGCACCACCTATTTAATAGCGCCATCTACTGGCTTGTTTTAGAAATTCCTCTATTCATAATATCACTTCAAATTGCAACTGGTTTGCAACATCCTACCTGACCGCTTGGAGGTGTCTGCATGGTCCTAAAGAACACTGTTGCCTCGTTTTGTGTGACATTCTAATGATAAAACTTGGGGGGGGACAAAAAAGCTCATTCAGAATGTGGGGGGGACATTTCGTACCTTGAATTGAAAATACTGTAGCGTATTGTTAATTGTTTCTGCTAATGTAGATAAGATGATTTAATTAAAGTCGCACTCCAGTCTCCTTTTCACCTGATTTACTTAAAAGGCACTTGGTGGTACAGGTATGTTCATGATATGGCACAAGTGGGGGGTGGGCCTTTCTGCATTTGTTCTCTATTGTTTCTGCAAGCAAGGGGGGAGACCTATGACATTAGAGGGCACTATCAGACCAACTCCTTGAATGGCCTACTCCAAGCACGAACCACCACATTTAACCTTGGCAAGGTGACGGGGAATATGGTAGAATACAAATAGAGTAGTAGTTCCCTTTAATTCCTGTAACAGCAAGGCAATCAAACAAGCAAAACGTCAATATCTAGACAAAGTTGAGTCGCAATTCAACAGCTCAGACATGACAGATGTGGCAGGGTTTTTCAGACAATCATGGACTACTAAAGGAAAACCAGCCATGTCGCCGAGACCGCCATCTTGCTGCCAGACAAGCTAAACACAATCTTTGCCCACTTTGAGGACAACACAGTGCCAATGAGTTGGCACGTGAGTATGACATTTAAACGTGTTAATCCTCGCAAGGCTGCCAGCCCCAGACGGCATCCCTAGCTGCATCCTCAGAGCATGCGCAGACCAGCTGGCTGCAATTGCCGTCACACTACCCTATCCCATCTGGACAAGAGGAATACCTTTGTAAGAATGCTGATCATTAACTATAGCTCAGCATTCATCACCATAGTACCCTCCAAGATCATCATTAAGCTTGAGCCCCTGGGTCTCAACCCCACCCTGTGCAATTGGGTCCTGGACTTCCTGACGGGCTGCCCCCAGGTGGTGAAGGTAGGAAACAACATCTCCACTTCGCTGATCCTCCACACTAGGGCCCCACAAGGGTGTGTGCTCAGCCCCCTCCTGTACTCACTTTTCACACATGACTGTGTGGCCATGCATGCCTCCAACTCAATCATCAAGTTTGCAGATGACACAACAGTAGTAGACTTGATTACCAACAACGACGAGACAGCCTACAGGGAGGAGGTGAGGGCTCTCAGAGTGTGGTGTCAGGAAAATAACCTCTCACTCAATGTCAACAAAACAAAGGAGATGATCGTAGAATTTAGGAAACAGCAGAGGGAGTACCCACCCATCCACATCAATGGGACAGCAGTGGAGAAGGTGTAACGTTTTAAATTCCTTAGCGTACATATCACTGACAAACTGAAATGGTCCACCCACACAGACAGTGTGGTGAAGAAGGCACAAAAGCACCTCTTCAACCTCAGGAGGCTGAAGAAATTTGGTTTGTCACCTAAAACCCTCACAAACTTTTACAGATGCACAATTGAGAGCATCCTGTTGGGCTGTATCACTGCCTGGTACAGCAACTCTACCACCCACAACCGCAGGGCTCACCAGAGGGTGGTGCGATCTGCGCAACGTATCATCGGGGGCAAACTAGGACAAAAAGGCTTCTCAACAGTTTTTACCCCCAAGCCATAAGACTCCTGAACAGGTAATCAAATGGCTACCCGGACTATTTGCATTGTGTGCCCCCCAACCCCTCCTTTTACACTGCTGCTACTCTCTGTTTATCATATATGCATAGTCACTTTAACTATACAGTGTCGCGGTAGGAGATAACAGGTGACTCACAGGCCCGCCGGACTGGCCTGGTTATGTATCCTGCCCTTTTATTCTGAGATTAGCCTTTGTGGTGCCTTTAGGCGTGTTTCGGGATCTTAGATAATATCAATCAGACTTAGAGTACCTCTCTCTCCCTTGTGGTACCTTTACCAGGCATCTTTAGTTCTCAAAGAGTAGACTCTTCAACTCGCCATTGCTCTATAGGATTCCCAAAGACTGGATAGATCCAGACATAAACCATATAAATCGGTGGCCAGCCGATTTACGATTGAATCCCTATTTACCTTTTATAGAGTAGACTCTTCAACTCGCCGTTGCTCTATAGGGTTCCCAAAGAGTAGACTCTTCAACTCGCCATTGCTCTTATAGGGTTCCCAATCACTCTAGTATCTAGACAAATGATTTACGATTTAATGCCTACACCCATCGGTTAATACTGCTTGAATATTAATACAGAGTATCTTTGCTTTTTACAATATAAATGAGTTGGCTGTCCAATCCTTTAAATTGTCTTTTGTGTAGAAACTAGACTTGTTCCCCTAGAACGGGAGTGTCAGAGGCGTTCTCTCCCCTGGGGTTTTGGGTCTAGTTTCTACTTTTTATTCTATGTTTGCAAGTCACACAGTTGTCACACATTGACCTGGTTGGTCGCCAAAGAGTATGTTCTTCCACTCACAATTTCTCCAGAGGCTTATCCAATCACTTAGTATCTGTTTCTCCTGCTAGAAGTTTGTACTATGATTTACTGATTAGTGAAGAGAACGGTTCGAGACAAAACCCCCTTATAACACCACTGTTGCTATTCATCCACCTCGGTTAGGAGGTGGATTTATTCAGCACGAGGAGTGTGGAGGGTAGTTGTCTCAGTATGTCTCGTTCAGAACTCAGAAGTCAAGAGATACACTTGTTCTAGAGTATGAAAGTCAGATATGTATCCATTTCTCCTACTAGAAGTTGCACTATGATTTACTGATTAGTGAAGAGAACGGTTCGAGACAAAACCCCCTTATAACACCACCGTTGCTATTCATCCACCTCGGTTAGGAGGTGGATTTATTCAGCACGAGGAGTGTGGAGGGTAGTTGTCTCAGTATGTCTCGTTCAGAACTCAGAAGTCAAGAGATACACTTGTTCTAGAGTATGAAAGTCAGATATGTATCCATTTCTCCTACTAGAAGTTGCACTATGATTTACTGATTAGTGAAGAGAACGGTTCGAGACAAAACCCCCTTATAACACCACCGTTGCTATTCATCCACCTCGGTTAGGAGGTTGATTTATTCAGCACGAGGAGTGTGGAGGGTAGTTGTCTCAGTATGTCTCGTTCAGAAATCAAAAGTCAAGAGGTACAATTGCTATGAGTATGAAAGTCAGATATTACCTTTTAGGTTGATGATAGTTGAAGTATCACGCGCTGTCTGTCGGTGATAAGTCAAGTAGCACGATCATGCCCTCTTAAGGAAGGCACTCTCCTTATATACTCTTTTCAGGACCAGGTCAGCTTTAGCGCTGAGTCATATTCTAACCTTGTGGCGAGCTATTTCTGTAAAGGTTTAGTTTGACATGTTACTGTGAAACATTACTAATGACAGATGCATCCTCTATCCCCAACTCTTGCATCAGTTTAACCCATTCAAATTCTACTGCTAGTCTAGCTCTTCCTCGTTCTGTCGATGGCCCGCTCTCTCCCCCTTCTAGGGATGGTGCCCGAATGCAAGGCATCTCCTCGGGCCAGCTATCCGGCCCCCAATCAAGAGGCGGAGCCGGTGGTGACGGTGTGTGCTGATCCAGCGAAGGAGGTGTCCTCAGAGCCCCTTTTTGTGCTACCGCATCAACATTCATGTACATACTACATCAATTGGCCCGACCAACCTCTGCTCCCACATATTGGCTAAGCGGGCTATCTGCATTCTGTCCCACCCACCACCCGCCAACCCCTCTTTTACGCTACTGCTACTCTCTGTTCATCATATATGCATAGTCACTCTAACAATATCTACATGTACCTACTACCGCAATCAGCCTGACTAACCGGTGTCTGTATGTAGCCTCGCTACTTTTATAGCCTCGCTACTGTATATAGCCTGTCTTTTTACTGTTGTTTTATTTCTTTACTTATCTATTGTTCACCAAACACCTTTTTTGCACTATTGTTTAGAGCCTGTAAGTAAGCATTTCACTGTATTTGGCGCAAGTGACAAATAAACTTTGATTTTATTTGAAACTACCTGCCCTCCAGAACACCTACAGCACCTAATGTCACAGGAAGGCCAAAAAGATCCTCAAGGACAACAACCACCAAGCCACTGCCTGTTCACTCCGCTATCATCCAGAAGGCGAGGTCAGTACAGGTGCATCAAAGCTGGGACCGAGAGACTGAAAAGCAGCTTCTATCTCAAGGCCATCAGACTGTTAAATAACCATCACTAGCACAGAGAGGCTGCTGCCTGCATACAGACTTGAAATCATTGGCCCCTTTAATAAATGGAACACCATTCACTTTAATAATACCACTTTAACAATATTTACATATCTTGCATTACTCATCTCATATGTATATTCTGTATTCAATCAAATTTATCAATCAAATTTATTTTATATAGCCCTTCGTACATCAGCTGATATCTCAAAGTGCTGTACAGAAACCTATCTATCTATAGAAATACTATCTATTGCATCTTAGCCTATACCGCTCTGTCATTGCTCATCCATATATTTATACATTTTTATTCCATTCCTATACTTAGATGTGTGTATTAGGTTTTTATTGTGGAATTTTTAGATATTGCTTGTTAGATATTGCTGCATTGTCAGAACGAGAAGCACACGCATTTGCGCTACACTCGCAATAACATCTGCTAGCCATTTGTATGTGACCAATAAAATGTGATTTGATCAAGTGTTTTACCGTTAAGTGTGTGTACATTACTGTATTTATACGTGGGATATTGTTTTTCAACATGAAAAGTTTTTTTTTTAAACAGCTGGTGTGCGTCTTTAAGGAATAGCTTGATATTGTTGTAGAAAAACCCATCATCATAACCCGAATAATAATGAAGACCATCTCATGTGTCCAGTTTCAACCCAAAAAATGTTTTTAAAACACCAAAAAACTACAAAGCACATTTTTGAACACAACATTCCAACGTTGTTAACTTCACCTTGATAGAACACTATTCTAATTGTATTTACTATTTGCTTATTGTGTCCAAACCTTGGTGTCAAAGTTTGTGTCCGGACAATATGATTTGTTGCGTTGGCATTTGAAAGGCTGCTTGGACACAAATAGATGAAGGGGGAGGAGTGATAATCAGTGGGATCATTTTACAACAGAATACAATAGAATCCACTTGTTTAAACACAGCTGAGTGGTGGACTTTATTGTGCAGGAAAGGGGAAATTGCACCGTGACGTCCAAGTACCTAACTGAGTACAAAGTCCTGCACCAGACTGCAGTCTATCAGAGCAACTTTAAATTCACTCCAGCCTTTTCTTTGGGTTGTTTTTGATGGTTGACATTTTTCTGTTCTATTTGCTAAAGGATTTTTTTGGTTTTTATATTGTAAAACTGCATCCAAGCTTCCTGGAGTGCCGTGCCCTACCCCTGGAAAGTGGGCTTGTTTTTGAATGAATGCACTCTTGCCACTTCCAGACTCATAATCTCTGACTCCAAATCCATGTTACTGTTGGGAAGGTAAGTGCATTTCAAACTGCTGCTGACTTAACTCCAGTGCAAGTCATTGCCTAAGCTTAAATATAGACCGGTTACTTAAGGCAAACTACTAAGTCAGACTTTGAAAAGGAAGTGAAACAATGACCTCATCTTTGGAAAACTGGGTCTCTATCGGTCTCTTATCAGAGAAGTCACGGGAACCCTCCAAGACCAACGTCCTCTCAGTCTCTCAGACTCTGTCTGTTATTCTCTCGCTCTCTTTCAGGTGCCATGAGGCTGCAACACTGCCTCTCCTGGAGCCTCTCTTTGCTACTTCTGCTCTTGTGTAAGTGTATCATGTTGCACAGAAGCACTATGTAAAAATGTCGCACTACTGTATCTAAGTGTATTGGTGCAACCAGGTGCAGTGTATTTGACTGCTCTATTTGACCATTTGTGTATGTTGTATTTGCCATATTAGTATTGAACTGATAGGTTATCAGTAGTCTCACGTGACAGCCTTAACATTTGGTTCTGGGTGTCGGGATTACATGAACATTGATTCTCAAGTTTTTCGGTTTGTGTGTGATACACTGTCTTCAGTGCACACTCAACCTATGTCGTAGTTGCTTGCACCACACTTTTGAAAGAAAACGGTTTGAGTTCAAAGCCAAGGAATATAGTACTATTGTAAAACTTTTTCAGGACTCTGTATTTCAAAGATAATTTATAAAAATCCAAATAACTTCACAGATCTTCATTGTAAAGGGTTTCAACACAGTTTCCCATGCTGTTTCAATGAACCATAAACAATTAATGAACATGCACCTGTGGAACAGTCGTTAAGACACTAACAGCTTACAGACGGTAGGCAATTAAGGTCACAGTTATGAAAACCTAGGACACTAAAGAGGCCTTTCTACTGACTCTGAAAAACACACACAAAAAAAAGATGCCCAGGGTCCCTACTCATCTGCGTGAAAGTGCCTTAGGCATGCTGCAAGGAGGAATGAGGACTGCAGATGTGGCCAGGGCAATAAATTGCAATGTCCATACTGTGAGACGCCTAAGAAAGCGCTACAGGGAGACAGGATGGACAGCTGATCGTCCTCGCAGTGGCAGACCACGTGTAACAACACCTGCACAGGATCGGTACATCCGAACATCACACCTACGGGACAGGTACAGGATGGCAACAACAACTGCCCAGGTTACACCAGGAATGCACAATCCCTCCATCAGTGATCAGACTGTCCACAATAAGCTGAGAGGCTGGATTGAGGGCTGTAGGCCTGCTGTAAGGCAGGTCCTCACCATACATCAACGGCAATGTCGTCGCCTATGGGCACAAACCCATAGGCATCATCGGACTGAGCTTGTTTTTATTGCAGGCAATCTCAAAGCTTTGCGTTACAGGGAATACATCCTCCTCCCTCATGTGGTACCCTTCCTGCAGGCTCATCCTGACATGACCCTCCAGCATGACAATGCCACCAGCCATACTGCTCGTTCTGTGCGTGATTTCCTGCAAGACAGGAATGTCAGTGTTCTGCCATGGCCAGCGAAGAGCCGGGATCTCAATCCCATTGAGCACATCTGGGTCCTGTTGGATCGGGGGGTGAGGCTAGGGCCATTCCCCCAGAAATGTCCGGGAACTTGCAGGTGTCTTGCTGGAAGAGTGGGGTAACATCTCACAGCAAGAACTGGCAAATCTGGTGCAGTCCATGAGGAGGAGATGCACTGCAGCACTTAATGCAGCCGGTGGCCACATCATATACTGACTGTTACTTTTGATTTTGACCCCCCCCCCCCCCTTTGTTTCAGGGACGACACATTATTCAATTTCTGTTAGTCACATGTCTGTGGTACTTGTTCAGTTTATGTCTCAGTTGTTGAATCTTGTTATGTTCATACAAATATTTACACATGTTAAGTTTGCTGAAAATAAACGCAGTTGGCAGAGGAAGTTTCTTTTTTTGCTGAGTTTACATGTCTAGAACGAGCCAAGGAGCATGCAGCTCTGGTCATCTGAGGTGATTGAGACAATAGGGTGTGTTTCAATATGCGTCTTCTGAGGAAATGATGTCTACTTCCCTTTGTGTTTGATGGAGGTTTCCACAGAGGTTATGTGATGTAACAACAAAGCTTGACAAACATCACGTCAAGCAGAACTGTCATGTGCTCTGTTTTTATTATTATCATTTTTTTTTTTTACCTTTATTTAACTAGGCAAGTCAGTTAAGAACAAATTCTTATTTTCAATGACGGCCTATCAGGGAACAGTGGGTTAACTGCCTGTTCAGGGGCAGAACGACAGATTTGTACCATGTCAGCTCGGAACTTGCAACCTTCCGTTTACTAGTCCAATGCTATAACCACTAGCCTACCCTGCCGCCCCAGTCACTGGTTGACGACCCGATGAAAGTCCTCTTCACTCCATACTCAATATAAATGTGAGCAATCATGAGCTAAGTCATGAAAAGCATAGAAACCAACCGTATCAGTAGAGGCTGGTGTCATTTTAAATCGGAAGACAGGCTCATTGAAATGGCCATTCGTTCCACTCTTGCCAATACAATGAGCCCTTCCTCCAATTTCTCTCTCTGTCAGCCTCCATCGAAGGTTGGTAAGGTATTGATTTCCAATCACCCCAGGCAATACGATAACAACACATGATCATGCTTCTGTCCCCAGTGACTTGTGGGTACCAGTGCGTGTCGGTCCACTTCCAGACCCCGCAGCCGGTCAATGTACTCCCAGCTGGACGTCTAGTTCTCCAGGTCCAGATCGACCGCGATCCCAAAGAAAAGATCTCCATGATAACCTGGTAGCGGGAGCCAGAGAACGCAAAAAACCCCGGGAATCCTGGGAAAATGATGTTGATTACGTTCTCCGGTCAAGAAAAACGCTTGGACAGGCGTCTGAGTCTGGAGCAGCAAGGGTCAATACTGAAGCTAGAGGGCTTTGGCGTGGCGGACAGCAGAGTGTACATCGTGACCGTCACTGACCAGGCTGGCGTCAAGACCTGTGCACAGTGTATCGTCAAGGAGTACGGTACGACGATCAACATGGTCTCATTAGAATATATACAAATTGTGACATTTAACCGTTGTTCTATGTCACCTATGCTGACTTATTACTTAAATGTAACTATAATGAGGTGTTAGTTATGTGACAATACAGCTGACAGACTTTCTGATTACGTTGCTGTTTTAAATACATTCATAGACATTCCTTCCTGTCCCCTGGAGTTATGTTCTTATAGAGGAATAACTGTTGGGTCAGTTCTGCCTCAGCTCATTCTTTGTCTTTATAATATAAATATATGCTTCACTGCAGTCCAACACTCAACTTTGAGTCGGTAATATTTAAGGTTATCAGTCCAATGACGGTCTCGCGCAATCCCTCTTCAATAGTTCCAAGCTCTATATTTTTCTCTGTCAAATGTATTCTTTCTAAGTTTCTGATCTATTTTCTCCTCACAGCCTCATACTTCTCAAGTCACCACCACCAAGCCTCAGTGGACAACACGCTCAACTCACCCTGTTACTTCACAACACAACCAACCTCTGTTCTCTCTCCACTCTGTCCCTCTCTCACCTCTTTGAGACAATTTTCAGTTGCAACTTCCAAGTCTCACCTTTCTCACACCTGGTCTCCTTCTCTGTTCTCTGTCTCTTGTCTTGGCTGTGCACCACCCCTCAGTGAGTGGAGCAGTGCTAGCTTTTCTACTGTGGAGGCACGGTCACACACACTGACAGTCACACAGTGCAGATACACATTTCATTTTGAGCTACGGTACGTAATGGAAGATAAAGCCGTATATAGCAAGGAAACAGAGGTCGCTGACAGACGGCAGAAGGGAAAAGATAAAAGAAATGTAAAAAAATAAATAAAAGGGATAGATAACTCAAAATGGGAAGCTACGATATCACATCAAGGCATTGCACGCTTGACATTGTCAGTTGATTATTTTGTTTATTCTATCAGTGCAGTATATGGGCGGCAGGTAGCCTAGCGGTTAAGATCTCTGGTTCAAATCCCTGAGCCGACTAAGTGAAAAATATGCCGATGTGCCCTTGAGCAAGGCACTTAACCCTAATTGCTCCTGTAAGTCACTCTGGATAAGAGTGTCTGCTAAATGACTACAATATTTAAACAATTCAGTGTGTGGTTGTATTTACACATATTAGAGCTTCTGTTGGTTTCTGTTCAGGAGACACGGGCGATACAGTAACAGAGGAGAGAGGCTTCAGGAGCATTTTGAGGACAACTAGTAATGGTGAACCATTGATTACAGTACCCAAGTACTTTCGCTACACTCCCCAACTCAAAGATGGACTCATGAAAGGACAGTAAGTGTGTAAAACGCTTTGGGAGGAGCTTCCTTCCCTGTGAGCAGCAAGACCTTTCAGTGCATTGGAACAATGTGGAAAGCGAACTGCTTTGTTGGCCAATTGACAAGTTCTAAAATTGGAAATATCAACTTTTTCCCAGTGTGTTGCCTATTTTTGTAGTAGCTATCATTTTTACCCCGCCTCTCATTATACTGAACTACACTAGACATTCTTACCCCGCCTCTCATTGTACTGAACTACACTAGACATTTTTACCCCGCCTCTCATTGTACTGAACTACACTTGACATTTTTTTATAGAACGCTCTAAAATGATTCATTTTAAAAACAATTCCTTATTCTGTAATTTTTCTGCATTGTAAACATATTGTATATTTTGCTGTGTATTCTTTGTAGTAAAAAGCAGTTTTTAAACTGTGTGAGGCTTCAGTTAAATTGGTCGCTATTGTAAATCCACAATTCAGTCAGGGAATGGGAGTCAAAGTACAACCGCTCCATACGTGGTGAATTTCAAAACGCTTTACAGCCATGAATAAAAGGGTGCTTGCGTTCATGCGTGTGTGTCCACCTCATCAGAACATCTCTCTGGTGAAGCCGGGGATGGGGACAGTGACTCCAGGGATGATCTTGACTGTCTCGGCCTCAGACAGGACCTCCAGGTGCTGGCGGATGTGGTCGCTACGCTGCTCCAGCTCCAGGGCCTCCTGCTTCCTGGACAGATCCTCACCCATACAGGCCTGTTGCTCCTCTAGGGACTGCAGAGAGTGCCTGGTACACAGGGTCACAGAACAGCAACACAGGGTTAGATGGTGGGGGGGGGGGGGGGGGGGGGGGGGGGGTCCTTACATTAAACAGCAATATGCTATGAAAGGCAGCACATCATATGTTCAATATGCTGTGAAAGAGTCATACGAGGTGGATATATGACGTGCTCACTTTCACAGCAACTCAATAACACATACACTCACCTAGACTTGGCTAGATTCTGCTGTAACACTTCTATGGTGGCTCCCAACTGCTTAGCCTCTTCCACCAGTCCAGAATGCACCTACAGAGATCACAGAGTCATGGTATGGACACACATTATATACTGAACAAAAATATGAACGTAACATGCAATTTAATTGATTTTACTGATTTAGAGTTCTTAGAAGGAAATCAGTCAATTAAAATACATTCATTCATTTAAGGTGGCTGGTCCAGGTGGCTGGTCTCAGACGACCCTGCAGGTGAAGAAGCCGGATAAGGAGGTTACACGTGGTCTGCGGTTGTGAGGCCGGTTGGACGTACTGCCAAATTCTCTACAACTACATTGGAGGCTACTTATGGGAGAGAAATTAACATTCAATTCTCTGGAATCAACTCTGGTGGATAATCCTGCAGTCAGCATGCATATTGCACACTCCCTCAAAACTTGAGACATCTGTGGCATTGTGGTGTGTGACAAAACTACACATTTTAGAGTGACCTTTTATTGTCCCCAGCACAAGGTGCACCTGTGTAATGACCATGCTGTTTAATCAGCTTCTTGATATGCCACACCTGTCAGGTGGATGGATTGTCTTGGAAAAGGAGAAATGCTCACTAATGAGGAAGTAAACTAATGCACACATTTGAGATAGAAAAAAAAAATGCACATGGAACATTTCTGGTATATTTTACATCAGCTCGTGAAACACGGGACCAACACTTTACATGTTGAGTTTATATTTTTGTCCAGTATACTATGACCAACAGAGACACTGCTCCTTTTCCATGACAAAATCAACCTTTACAACAACTCAGGTCCTCTGAAGGGTCAATCTGCGCAGGCTTTCATAAAACAAATGTCTGAACACACAATGACCCTCCAAGACCAAAGAATACCCATTCCTGCTTTACAAGTTAGAATCAACCATAGAAATAGAATGAGTAGAACGAACATTGCCATTCAAGTTAATTTCCCTTGACGTGTGGACCAGCGTTCATAGTGAGTGTACTGTCAAATTGCCCTGGATTGAGGGGCTTTTTCCGCATTCCAGTAATTATATTATTATGGTTCTACCTGGTCTCTGCAGAGGTCCACTCCGGGCCTCGAGTTCCTGTTCTCCAGCCTGGTATGGACCAGCTTCAGGGGACACTCTGTAGCCAGCAGATCCTGCTCAAGATGATGGATGTCCCTCAACAGCTCTGTGATCTCCTCTCTGGTCTGGTGGGACAGACAGAGCCAAAGGATCACAGAGTCAGCACTGAGAAGCCTGAGAAACCTCCAACAGCTAAAAAGGGCCGTCTAGAATTGCCCTCTTTGCTTTCTAAACTCTATGCTAGTCAATACTACCTTATCACCATCTATGCTCTCTATGGTTCTTGGTCTAGCCTTTAGCTCTCACACAATAGCTGATTCATTCATTCCACTTCTTGTTCGGATCTACTGTATATATGATGTTACTGATCCAGAACACATTCATGAGAAACCTAGGCGATCTGCCTTCCCTGCATTGACCCCAGTCTTATATAATCCCACCCTGTGCATTCCAGACACTGCTATTGTTATTGCCTCTGGACTTCCTTACCAGGACTATATGTATTCATGTCTATGGAGACGGATAGGGCCCAGTGGAGCGCTAACAAAGGAAAATGGCTGTGCTTCTCTGATTAGAAGGGAGATCAGTTGAAGGGTGGAGAGAGCAGCTTTAGGTCAGTGACGGGGGGGTCTAATGGGTTTAGTGGATGTATAGCATGAGAAGGACCCAGTGTAAGAACTAAGCATGTCATTAATGCTTAACAAGAGCCTTTCAAAGGCTTAGCTCTTGATACAAGGTGGTACATTTAGTCAAAACAGTATTTTGCATTGAAATACATTTTCCATTGTGCACCCTAATGAGCAGGACTCCGTACTCACAGCCGTGTGCTGCCAGTGCAGCCGACTACAGGCCTGCTGGAGCTGGTGGGCCCTCTTGCGCAGGTTGAACCCAGTGGTGACCCACTGCCCCTCCAGGTCATTCTGGCTCTAAAGGGACATAAGAGATGGGGGGATCAGACACCACACAGAGGAGAGAGATGAGTAAGAGTCTTATGGTGCAGTAATAAGGAATATGTGGCTCGCATTCAGAAAGTCTCAGAGTAGGTGGGTTGATATAGGATCAGTCTTGCCTTTTAGATCCTAATGAATAAGATTATATGGACCAGGGGGACCTGATCCTACAGTATATTACCACTCCTACTCTGAGACACTCTTGGAGAGGATGATCTTGCTATACTTAGTCAGATACACATCAGTTTATGAAAATGGCCAATCATGGCAGTTTTTTTATTTTTTATTAACATGTCCTTTAAACTTATCCCAAAAACATGCTTATGATGTTTTCAAAAGGTGATAACAATATCCTCTTCAGACTGTGTGAGTGAGAATACCAGCAACCCTCAGGAACACATTACTACAATCCCCTCGTAAAGATGATCTTCAGCATTTATTGATCAGACTCCCGTTCCTGTTGAATGCTTCTGTACTGTATATCGATCAGGATGATATTCCTCGGATACAGTTTACACCGCTTCAGCCTGAGCCAAAAAAAACAAGTGCTACCTCATGCCTTTGAAATAAACCCATATGTCCTCCTCAGCTTAAACAATCCCCGACACCAGCATTCCAATAAAACAGTTACTGAAGTCCACTTGCTGGTGTCTTTGCAATTCATTCATGTCCATAATTATTGGCACCTTTGATAAAGATGAGCAAAAAAGACTGTATAAAAGAAATAATACAAATTCTGAGCTATATTGTATATAATATTTGACCATAGCGTCTGACCATAGCACCGCCTGGAGTTTGATGAACGCCATTGGCAATTGAATTGGATCCAGTGCTATTTGGCCACATATACAGCATATACAGAAGCAGTGAATTTGGAAAGAATTCAGACCCCTTAATTTTTTCCGCGTTTTGTTAGGTTACAGACTTTCCTAAAACGGATACCAAAAAACAAATCCTCATCAATCTACACTCAATACCCCATAATGACAAAGCAATTTTTTTTTGCAAAAACAGAAATATCATATTTACATAAGTATTCAGACCTTTTACTCAGTACTTTGTTGAAGCACCTATGGCAGCAATTACAGCCATGAGTCTTCTTGTGTATGATGCTACAAGCTTGGCACACCTGTATTTTGGGAGTTATTCCCATTCTTCTCTGCAGATCCTCTCAAGCTCTGTCAGGTTGGATGGGGAGCGTCGCTGCACAGCTATTTTCAGGTCTCTCCAGAGATGTTCAATCAGGTTCAAGTCTGGGCTCCGGCCACTCAAAGACATTCAGAGACTTGTCCCGAAGCCACTCCTGCGTTGTCTTGGCTGTGTGCTTAGGGTCATTGTCCTGTTGGAAGGTGAAGTCTGAGGTCCTGAGCGCACTGGAGCAGGTTTTCACCAAGGATCCCTCTGTACTTTGCTCCGTTCATCTTTCCCTCGATCCTGACTAGTCTCCCAGTTCCTGCCACTGAAAAACATCCCCATAGCATGATGCTGCCATAACCATGCTTCACCGAAGGAATGGTGCAAGGTTTCCTCCAGATGTGACCATTGGCATTCAGGCCAAAGAGTTAAATCTTGGTTTCATCAGACCAAAGCTTGTTTCTCATGGCCTTTGGCAAACTCCAAATAGGCTGTCCTGTCATGTGCCTTTTACTGAGAAGTGGCTTCCGTCAGGCCACTCTACCATAAAGGCCTGATTGGTGGAGTGCTGCAGAGATGGTTATCCTTCTGGAAGGTTCTCCCATCTCCACAGAGGAACTCTGGAGCTCTGTCAGAGTGAACATTGGGTTCTTGGTCACCTCCCTGACCAAGGCCTTCTCCCCCGATTCCTCAGTTTGGCCGTGCGGCCAGCTCTAGGAATACTCTTGGTGGTTCCAAACTTCTTCCATTTAAGAATGATGGAGGCCACTGTGTTCTTGGGGACCTTCATTGCTGCAGAAATGTTTTGGTACCCTTCCACAGATATGTGCCTCGACACAATCCTGCCTCGGAGCTCTATGGACAATTCCTTCGACCGCATGGCTTGGTTTTTGGCTTGGTTTTTGCTCCGACATGCACTGTCAACTGTGGGACCTTATATATACACACACACGAGTGTGCCCTTCCAAATAATGTCCAATCAATTGAATTTACCAGGTTGTACAAATATCTCAAAGATGACAAATGGAAACAGGACACACCTGAAGCTCAATTTCGAGTCTCATAACAAAGGGTCTGAATACTTGTGTTTTTACTTTTAATACATTTGCAAAAATGTCTAAAAACCTGTTTTTGCTTTGTCATTATGGGCTATTGTGTGAAGATAGATGAGGATTTATTTTATTTAACACATTTTAGAATAAGGCTGTAACGTAACAGAATGTGGAAAAAGTGAAAGGGTCTGAAAACATTCCGAAGGCTCTGTATAGAGAAAAGTATCTCATACCTACGGTCAAATATGGTGGTGGATCTTTGATGTTATGGGGCTATTTTGCTGGTACTGGGGCCCTTGTTAAAGGTCAATAGCATCATTAACTTTTTCTTTTTACCAGGACATTTTAACCCAAAACCTTGTTTCCTCTGCCAAGAGACTGACACTTGGCCGGAAGTGGATCTTACAGCAAGACAATAACCCCAAGCACTAATCAAAATCCACAAAGAAATGGTTAATTGACCACAAAATCAACATTTTTCAATGGTCATCTCAGCCTCTGGACTTACATTTACATTAGTCGTTTAGCAGACGCTCTTATCCAGAGGGAGTTACAGGAGAAATTAGACTTGAACCCCATTGAAAACATGTAGTTTGATTTGAAGAGGGCAGTCCATAAGCACAGATGGAGGATATTAAGGATCTGGAAAGATTCCGTATGGAGGAATGGTCTGAGATCCCTCCCAACGTGGTCTCCAATCTCATAAAACATTTTAGAAAAAGGCTCAGTGTCATTATCCTCTAAAGGGGAGGGTGCTGGAGCACTGAAAACAGGCGTGCCAATCATTTTAAACCCCATCTTTGTGAGTTTTTTTTTATTAGTTGTTAAACATAATCTCTATATCTGAGCAATTGTATTAGTATAAAATAATACATTTTCCACCCCAAAAATGTGCATGCAATATAGCTCAGTACTTGTATTATTTATTTTATACTGTCTTTTTTCTCATCTTTATCATGCTGCTAATAATTACAGACCTGACTGTATATATATATTTTTTAATTGTGGCATATCAAGAAGCTGATTAAACAGCATGATCACTACACAGGTGCACCTTGTGCTGGGGACAATGAAAGGCCACTCGAAAAATGTGCAGTTTTGTTACACAACACAATGCCACAGATGCCTCAAGTTTTGAGGGAACGTGCAATTGGCATGCTGACTGCAGGAATATCCACCAGAGCTGTTGCTAGAGAACTGAATGTTAATTTCTCTACCATAAGCCAATGTAATTTCTCTATTGGAGGCCAACGTAATTTTCGAGAATTTGGCAGTATGTCCAACTGGTCTCATAACCGTAGACCACGACGTGTAACCACGGTAGCCCAGGACCTCCACATCCAGCTTTTTCACCTGAGGGATGGTCTGAGACAAATCACCCAGACAGCTGATGAAACTGTAGGTTTGCACAACCGCAGAATTTCTGCACAAACTGTCAGAAACCATCTCAGGGAAGCTCGTCGTCCTCACCAGGCTCTTGACCTGACTGCAGTTCGGTGTTGTGGCCATAGAAGGAGACGTGGAGAAGTGTGCTCTTCACAGATAAATCCCAGTTTCAACTGTACCAGGCAGATGGCAGACAGCGTGTATGGTTTGCTGATGTCAACATTGTGAACACAGTGCCCCATGGTGGCAGTGGGGTTATGGTAAAGGGCAGGCATAAGCTAAGGACAACGAACACAATTGCATTTTAGCGATGGCAATTTGAATGCACTGAGATACCGTGACAACATCCTGAGGCCCATTGTTGTGCCATTCATCTGCCACAATCACCTCATGTTTCAGCATGATAATGCACAGCCCCATGTCATCAGGATCTGTATACAAAATGTCACAGTTCTTCCCTGGCCTGCAAACTCACCAGACATGTCACCCATCAAGCATAATTGGGATGTTCTGGATCGACATGTTCGACAGCGTGTTCCAGTTCCCGCTAATATACAGCAACTTCACAAAGCCATTGAAGAGGAGTGGGACAACATTCCACAGGCCACAATCAACAGCCTGATCAGCTCTATGCAAAGGAGATGTCACACTGCATGAGGCAAATGGTGGTCACACCAGATACTGACTGGTTTTCTAATCCAGCCCCTACTTTTTTTTTTTAAGGGTATCTGTGACCAACAGATGCATATCTTTATTCCCAGTCATGTGAAATCCATAGATTAGGGCTTAATGTATTTATTTCAATTGACTGATGTCCTTATATGATCTGTAATTCAGTAAAATCTTTGAAATTGTTGCATGTTCCTTTAATATTTTTGTTCGGTGGTATATATTTATTTTCAAAGTATTTTCATTCTATTCAAATGGGGCTAGCATGAAATGAGAGGGGAGCCAGAGGAGGGAGATGCAGAATAGGGTATGGGCCAGGATTTGTACCCATTCTGGCTCCACCAGCCTCAGGCACATATACAGTTTGAAATGGGCAGCAAGCATATTATGAAAATACAGTCCAAAAACACTTAGAAATACCAAACATCCCTTTTTTTATTAGTTTGTTATGGGAGTTGCCCTATATGCCTAATGGAATACTTTTCCATACTGGGTAAAATGGTCTCTGACCGTACATCCACACGAGCCCCCACCCTCCCCAGTCTCCATTCCCCGACCCTGACTTCCTGTGCTACTAATAACATGTATCGCTCTCCTCCTCCCCCAATACACAGATGGTTCCACCCACACATTATTTTCTAGGAGTAGGTTTAAGTTGCCCCTAGACACTGATCTAAGCTCAGTCTTGTGTTTTGACCTCTAATGGTTAAGGTTAGGATTTGGGGAGGGTAAACTAATCCTAGATCAGTCCTCTAGCACCTGTATCCTTGTAGAGGTCATCGTCTCCCTCAGCTGTAGGGAAGCCTGCATCTCCTCCTCAGCCCGGGTCACGTTGTAGTGGGTGAACTGCTCCCACTCTTGGTGTGTGGAGGCACTGCAGGGTACAAGACAATAAATCAGCCACAGTTATACATTGGTAAGTACTGTACACTACAAGTACTGTGTTATAAATTAGAAAATGTTTCAGGTTTAGAGGATCAGTTGAGGTTTAGTGGTTCAAATGAACATAATTCAAGATTTAGGTAAATGCTGAGAATTGGTCTGCCATTGAGTGTTCTGCTATCTGAACACCAATACAAAGTATTTAGGGGTGACGACTATGTAAAACAAAATTCCTAGAAATATCCAGTATAATTTCACTCATGATCATCTCCTTTATTCTACACATGTTGACTTAGTAGGTTGACAAGGCACTACTCTGCTCCCATCCTTACCTAATGGGTACGTGGGTGGGGTCAGGCTTGAAAGATATGTCAGGTGACCTGTCTGTGAGTGACAGGCATGATAGGTCCACATCCAGGGCTTCAGTCTTGTTGGATAGGTCAAAGGTCAGCTGTTGGTGGGCTTCCTTGAGACAGCTTGAAGTTAAAAGGAATAAACTTTATTGATGCTACATTGCTAAGAAAGGAAATTAGATGTATCACCCGCATAGAACTATAGACACGCAAGCATACATCAGGAGATCCTATTAAATTACTAGAGGGGATATATCATAAACCCTCAAAGCTCCAGAACGGTATGATAATGGCAGCCGTTTTGGTCGGGGAGAAATCCAAATGGAATGAATGGCAGTAGAGGCATACATGATACATTTCCTGCTTTTACTTATGCAGGAAAATAAAATAAAGGCATGAGATGTATCAGAAATTGTGTAAAAGAATTGTCAACCTAAAATATTGTCATATAATTATGAATACAGTTTACACAGGTTTTAGACCAATTTTCTGTATAAATAGCCTCTAAAATATCATCAACTGATTTCAGCCAGTGTATGGCTGTGGATTGACTGCATTGTTTGTATGGAATATTGGCAGTTAATTTGAAAAAATAAAACTGTCTGGCTAGTTAGCTAATAAACATACTGTGAAGAAAATCTTTAAATTGATTGTTTTCACAATATTTTAAAATCACAGCACTGGCTGCCCAACTCCCTGACCAAAATGGCTAACTTTTATACTGTCATAAGATAGTTAATGTCCATTCTAGTGTTCTAATTCCTAATTATATGCATACATCAGCACACATAGGCTACAGAACGCAGTGGAATGTTAATGAATCCTGTCAAATTTGCTGCAATTCATCTTAATGAAGCAATGGTGAAATGAAATCAGGACGACACATATGCCTCCAATTGTCAGTACCATCCACCCGTTTCGGTTTCACATCGCATTATCCTTCATTTTTAAGAGCAACACAGCTGCCTGTTAGATAGAAACCCTTTATCTTCCATGGATCAATTAAACCATATCCCGAGACACAACCAAAGACCTTCGGCAGTTAAATCTCTATCCTGTCTTACCAGAGCTGCTCGAAGGCCTTGCTGATGTGCTGCTGCAGCTCTTGCTGCATGGTGTCAATCATCTGTGCCTCCCTCTTCAGCTGGCCCTCCAGAGGGTCACTGACCAGCTCGCTACCCCGCCGGCCCTCTCTCTGGGTCAGACACTCCACTACCACTTCCAGGGGCATGGCCGTTTCTGCCAGGGCCCTCTCTGTCTCTTCCTTCACCTGGGAGAGAGACAGAGACAGACAGACCGGGTTGACAATACAGTTTGTACTAAACGCCCAAGGTCGATCCGCTAGACAATTAAACATGTGTTCTATCATTCATTGTCAACCAACACACATACTTCCAGAAATAACACCCCTCAGGCATAATTAGATTATGATTATCTTACTTAATAAGGGTAGGATTTGGGTAGAGTAGACTGCACCAGACTACACAACAATACATACAAATAGCATAGTAGAAAGTGGATTCCCAAAGGTCCCTAGAGTTAACAAATTAGGGACACTGACAGATTCTGTTCTGTGACATGCGTACTACAGTATAAGTGTTGATGACGTTTTAGGTTAGTAAATTGATTTGAACATTAAGTAGTTTTCCCACATTTCCTGCCATAACAAGTATTAGTGACCTGTGTCAGAGCTTTGATCTCTCTCTCCATTGCCTGTACGCAGAACTGCAGTCTGTCCTTCTGCTCAGTGACCTCATTGATCCTGTCAACCAGCCTGTCTCGGCTGTCACTCTCATCCCAGCGTGTCTGACAGAGAGACGGAGAAGAGTCCACAGTCACACACAGTATTACTTTGTTATTATGGGGTATAGAGGTGAACATGAGTTGGTCATCTCTCTGTCAATGCATTCCCTTCTGGCCGGCATCAGGCATTCATAACAGTCCCTTATCTCTCCATCTCTGTACCTTACAGGCTGTCTGGTGCCTCAGGGCCCGCCCCTCCTGCCTTGTCTGCTGTGAATGGTGGCGTTGATGCTCGGCGGTGTCCGTGAGTAGCTTGTTATTGGTCTCCCAGTCTGTCACCCAGTAACGCTGACCGGGCTTCCTACTCGTAGTGGCCATTCCTACTAACATAAATAGACAGCTTGAATTGAGTTAGTCAGTCAAAGGCTGTAGAGACCTACCTGTATGCAGGTCTAGATACAAAGAGAAATTCCTTTCCACTAAAATGACATTTTTGAGAGTGTTAAAATCCAACCATAATGTGCACACAGGCTGTTATAGCACTTCCTGATGTGAACCAACTGGCCTAAGTTTCTACATTTGTTTTCTTATCATCACATGTCAAATAGTAGGGTATGAAACCTGGCCATGTTCAATTGAAAAGGTTTCATAGTGCTTTAAAGTAAATATTTTCTAATATTTGGGTCGACACAATAGGAAGCAGGGTAGTAGTCATGACTGCCATGTAAATGCAACTGAAACTCTACCCAGCTATCGGGGTTGCTGCGGGGGGTGCAGAGCTGTTGGCCGGAGTAGGGGTAACCAGGTGGAAAGCATGGCTGGCCGTAGAAAAATGCTTGTTGAAATGATCGTTTATCGTAGATTTATCATGGTGACAGTGTTTCTTAGCCTCAGTGCAGTGGGCAGCTGGGAGAAGGTGCTCTTATTCTCCATGGAATTTACTGTGTTCCAAAACTTTTTGGAATTAGGGCTACAAGATGCAAATATCTGTTTTAAAAAGCTAGCCTTTGCTTTCCGAACTGACTGTGTATATTGGGGGCTATTCGATGCTAATGCAGTACACACCACAGGATGTGCTGGTCAAGGGCAGTCAAGTCAGGAGTGAACCATGGGCTATATCTGTTCTTAGTTCTACATTTTTAGAATGGGGAATGCTTATTTAAGATGGTGAGGAAAGCACTTTTAAAGAACAACCAGGCATCCTCTACTGACGGGATGAGGTCAATGTACTTCCAGGACACCTGGGCCAGGTCGATTAGAAAGACCTGCTCGCTGACGTATTTTAGGGAGTGCTTGACAGTGATGAGGGGTGGTCGAATGACTGCGGACCCATTACGGATGCAGGCAATGAGGCAGTGATCGCTGAGATCCTGGTTAAAGACACCAGAGGTGTATTTGGAGGGCAAGTTGGTAAGGATGATATCTATGAAGGTGCCCATGTTTACGGATTTAGGGTTGTGCCTGGTAGGTTCCTTGATAATTTGTGTGAGATTGAGGGCATCTAGTTTAGATTGTAGGATGGCCGGGGTGTTAAGCATATCCCAGTTTAGGTCAACTAACAGTATGAACTCTGAAGATAGTTGGGAGGCAATCAATTCACATATGGTGTCCAGCGCACAGCTGGGTGCTGGATTTTTAAAAGTAGAAGCTCAAACTGTTTGGGCAGATACCTGGAAAGTAAGACAGAACTCTGCAGGCTCTCTCTGCAGTAGATTTCAACTCCGCCCCCTTTGGCAGTTCTATCTTGACAGAAAATGTTGTAGTTGCGATTGGAAATTTCTGAATTTTTGATGGCCTTCCTAAGCCAGGATTCAGACAAGGCTAGGGCATCAGGGTTGGCGCAGTGTGCTAAAGCAGTGGATAAAACAAACTTAGGAAGGAGGCTTCTGATGTTAACATGCATGAAACCAAGGCTTTTACGGTTACAGAAGTCAACAAATGAGAGCTCCTGGGGAATAGGTGTAGCACTGAGGTCTCCGCATGCGTGAGGGGTGGGACAAAAGAGCTATCTTAGGCATGTTGAACAGGCTTGGGAACGCTACAGTGAAATAAAACAATAACTAAGCAAAACAGCAGTAGACAAGGTATATTGACAGAGAGGGGCATAAAGCAATCACGGGTGTTGGTCGGGAGAGCTAAGACAACAACGGGTAAATGGTGATGAAATGGGCAGAGAGGGTCAGTTTGGTACACAAAGGACCTGAGTTTGAGGCTGGGGCCGAAAGATAAACAAAATGAAGTAGTGTTATTGAACAGACCAGCAGGCATCAGCTGTGTAGCCGAGTGATCATAGGGTCCAATAAGCAGCAAGAGGTGTGTCAGGGAGCCGTTCGGTAGTCGCTACTACGCTAGGCGAGCGGGAGACACTGCGTTCAGAAAGATAGCGGGCCGGGGATAGCAGATGGCTCTTTGGCGACATCACAACGGAAAAGCCAATGAGACCACATCGGACGATTACGCCGGCAGACCAGTCGTGATGGATCAGCGGTGCTCCGTGTCGACTCGGTCGGCTGGCCGGGAGATGGGCCTAGCTCTAGGCTAGCTCAAGGCTAACTGGCGCTTGCTTCGGGACAGAAGCATCAGCCAATAGTTGCCACTTGGTTGCAGCTAGCTAGCTGCGATGATCCGGTGTAATGGTCCAGAGCTTTGGCAGGAATCCGGTGATGTGGTGGAGAAAAGCAGTCCGATATACTCTGGGTTGATATCGCGCTGTGCAGACTGGCAGGTAATTGTCCAAGCTAAACCTGGCTAGTGTCCGAGATAAAAGGTGAAGACCACTAGCAGTGGCAAACAATGACAAGTAGCTAGTTTGGTGGCTATCTCCTAATGGAGGTTCCAGTTATAAGGTATAAAAATAATAGCAGATCCGTACCACATTGCGCGAGGCGGCTTCAGGAAAGTATGTTTAGTTCGTAGATGGAAAGTGTGATTAAAATATATGAAAGAAATTAAAAACAGACTATTTACAAACTAATTAACACGGGACAAAGCAAACACACGTCCGACTGCTACGCCATCTTTGTGCACTGTTGGGGAATAATCAGAATTGGTTGGTAACATAGGTAAGATGTTTTATATTAATCATATGCTTATGAGTTATTTCTCATAAGAATGTATTTTGTTGTACTATAGTGGTGGCCATTGGCAGTTATCTGTTCTATGTCAAGACTAAGTTGCATGGGCCGCAGAGAGGGGAGAGGTCAAGGTGTCATGTGTAAACATATTTTTTGCTCCACTGTGTCTGTGTGCCAGTCACTCCCTACTTTTCCCATCAGGGAGAGGAGGATGGCAGTGTCTAGAATCATTCTATGCTCTCCGTGAGCTTGTCCAGGATTGGTTGTATTTAGAATTGGATGTCTCTAAATGACAATTTGATATGTGCCTGTAGATATGGAGGATTGGTTTATGGTTCTGGGTTTGAGTAAGGAGACAAAGCTGAACGATTTATTATGTCTATGCTGTCTGACTATGTGTGTTTTTTGCTATTAAAGGATCTCAGCTGCAATGTGTAAGGGGCTCTCAGAGAATTCATTGATAGACACTGAATTGATCTGAGAGTCACAGGGTTGTGATAGAGCTCATATAATTAAAGATGGACTTTGATAACTAACTCTGACTTTTTTTTTGTTGTGGTTTGCTCTCATGATTTGGTAAATATAGGAAATTTCCACGACAGCACTGAGATATGAGTGTCCTGTGGAGTTACTCTGTCAGATTTAGTGAAGGATACATGTGACTAAAAATGGGATTTTAGGAGTTTCAATTCAATCCATCCCATATTTTCCAGGAGGGTTGAACTGGTGCACTCGGGTACACTTTCCATTTTCATTGAGACCAGTTTGTTTTGATTCATTTAATTTGAGGCAATGGTGGAAAATGAAATAAAGTTCAGTTGGTAGACTAGATTGTATTCTGCATTCTCGAGGTTCTTAACAACTTCTTATGGCTTAGATCGCGCTAACGGAATTGATATGACAACAGCCAGTGAAAGTGCAGGGCGCCAAATTCAAAACAGAAATCTCATAATTAAAATTCCTCTAACAGAGGTATTTTACACCAATTTAAAGATAAACTTGTTGTTAATCCCACCCCAGTGTCCGATTTCAAAAAGGCTTTACAACGAAAGCACACCAAACGATTATGTTAGGTCTGCACCTAGTCACAGAAAAACACAGCCATTTGTCCATCCAAAGAGAGTTACAAAAAGCAGAAAAAGAGATCAAATTAAATCACTAACCTTTGATGATCTTCATCAGATGACACTCACAGGACTTCATGTTACACAAAACATTAATGTTTTTTCGATAAAGTTCATATTTCTATACAAAAATCTTAGTTTACATTGGCGTGTAATGTTCAGTAGTTCAAAAACATACAGTGATTTTGCAGAGAGCCACATCAATTTACAGAAAAACTCAAATATTGTTGAAAATACACTGCTCAAACAAATTAAGGGAACACTAAAATAACACATCCTAGATCTGAATGAAGGAAATATTCTTATTAAATACTTTTTTCTTTACATAGTTGAATGTGCTGACAAGAAAATCACACAAAAATTATCAATGGAAATCAAATGTATCAACCGATGGAGGTCTGGATTTGGAGTGACACTCAAAATTAGTGGAAAACCATACTACAGGCTGATCCAACTTTGATGTAATGTCCTTAAAACAAGTCAAAATGAGGCTCAGTAGTGTGTGTCCTCCACGTGCCTGTATGACCTCCCTACAACGCCTGGGCATGCTCCTGATGAGGTGGCGGATGGTCTCCTGAGGGATCTCCTCCCAGACCTGGACTAAAGCATCCGCCAACTCCTGGACAGTCTGTGGTGCAACGTGGCGTTGGTGGATGGAGCGAGACATGATGTCCCAGATGTGCTCAATTGGATTCAGGTCTGGGGAACGGGCGGGCCAGTCCATAGCATCAATGCCTTCCCATTGCAGGAACTGCTGACACACTCCAGCCACATGAGGTCTAGCATTGTCTTGCATTAGGAGGAACCCAGGGCCAACCGCACCAGCATATGGTCTCACAAGGGGTCTGAGGATCTCATCTCGGTGCCAAATGGCAGTCAGGCTACCTCTGGCGAGTACATGGAGGGCTGTGCGGCCCCCCAAATAAATGCCACCCTACACCATGACTGACCCACCGCCAAACCGGTCATGCTGGAGGATGTTGCAGGCAGCAGAACATTCTCCACGGCGTCTCCAGACTCTGTCACGTCTGTCACGTGCTCAGTGTGAACCTGCTTTCATCTGTGAAGAGCACAGGGCGCCAGTGGCGAATTTGCCAATCTTGGTGTTCTCTGGCAAATGCCAAACGTCCTGCACGGTGTTGGGCTGTAAGCACAACCCCCACCTGTGGACATCGGGCCCTCATACCACCCTCATGGAGTCTGTTTCTGACCATTTGAGCAGACACATGCACATTTGTGGCCTGCTGGAGGTCATTTTGCAGGGCTCTGAAAGTGCTCCTCCTGCTACTCCTTGCACAAAGGCGGAGGTAGCGGTCCTGCTGCTGGGTTGTTGCCCTCCTACGGCCTCCTCCACGTCTCCTGATGTACTGGCCTGTCTCCTGGTAGTGCCTCCATGCTCTGGACACTACGCTGACAGACACAGCAAACATTCTTGCCAGAGCTCGCATTGATGTGCCATCCTGGATGAGCTGCACTACCTGAGCAACTTGTGTGGGTTGTAGACTCCGTCTCATGCTACCACTAGAGTGAAAGCACCACCAGCATTTAAAAGTGACCAAAACATCAGCCAGGAAGCATAGGAACTGAGAAGTGGTCTGTGGTCACCACCTGCAGAACCACTCCTTTATTGGGGGTGTCTTGCTAATTGCCTATAATTTCCACCTGTTGTCTATTCCATTTGCACAACAGCATGAAATTTATTGTCAATCAATCAGTGTTGCTTCCTAAGTGGACAGTTTGATTTCACAGAAGTGTGATTGACTTAGAGTTACATTGTATTGTTTAAGTGTTCCCTTTATTTTTTGAGCAGTGTACAAGTATTATACATGGAACTTTAGATAAACTTCTCCTTAAATCAACCGCTGTGTCAGATTTCAAAAAAGCTTTACCCAAAAAGCACACCATGCAATAATCCGAGTACAGCGCTCAGACAACAAAACAAGCCATACAGATATCCGCCATGAGTCAGAAATCAGAAATAGCATTATAAATATTCACTTACCTTTGATGATCTTCATCAGAATGCACTCCCAGGAATCCCAGTTCTACAATAAATGTTTGATTTGTTCGATAAAGTCCATCATTTATGTCCAAATACCTCCATTTTGTTTGTGTGTTTAGCCCAGTAATCCAAATTCATGAGGCACGAGCAGACGAAAAGTCAAAAGGTTCCGTTACAGTCCATAGAAACATGTCAAACGATGTCTAGAATTAATCTTTAGGAAGTTATCATAAATCATCAATAATATTCCAACCGGAGAATTCCTTTGTCTGTAGAAATATGATGGAACGCAAGCTAACTCTGAACGCACGTGATCAGCTCATGCCACTCTGGCAGACCTCAGCTCCAAATTCCCCCCTCCTTCACAGTAGAAGCATCAAACAAGGTTCTAAAGACTGTTGACATCTATTGGAAGCCTTAGGAAGTGCAATCGGACCAAATTTACACTATCTTGGATCGGCAAAGAGTTTAAAAACTACAAACATCAGATATCCCACTTTTTTTCTCTGGTTTTTGCCTGCCATATGAGTTCTGTTATACTCAATGACATCATTCAAACAGTTTTACAAACGTCAGAGTGTTCCCTATCCAAATCTCCTAATGATATGCATATATTAGTAACTAGGCCTGAGTAGCAGGTAGTTTACTCTGGGTACCTTATTCATCCAAGCTACTCAATACTGCCCCCAGCCATAAGAAGTTTTTAACCTGAAACGTTGACAGTTTCAGATTTCCAAAGTAGGCTAGGCTATACTGTAGGCTACAATACATTATAACGGATTCATAATGCATTGTACAGGAGTATGGTTGCAAAGCTACTGGTAATTTACTAAAGTTTCTGTAATCTTAGGTAATTAGTAAGTAATTTATTGTAATTTATACTTAAATAACTTAAAAGTATGTGGACACCTGCTCGTCAAACAGCTCATTCCAAAATCATGGGCATGAATACGGAGTTGGTCCCCCTTTGCTGGTTTAACAGCCTCCACTCTTCTGGGAAGGCTAGATGTAACATTGCTGATGTGACTTGCTTCCATTCTGCCACAAGAGCATTAGTGAAGTCAGGCACTGACTTTGGGCAATTATGCCTGGCTCGCAGTCGGCTTTCCAATTCATCCCAGAGGTGTTCGATGGGGTTGAGGTCAGGGCTTTGTGCAGGCCAGTCAAGTTCTTCCACACTGATCTCGACAAAACATTTCTGTATGGACCTCGCTTTGTGCACGGGGTCATTGTCATGCTAAAACAGGAAATGGCCTTCCCCAAACTGTTGCCACAAAGTTAGAAGCACAGAATTGTCTAGAATGTCATTGTATGCTGTAGTGTTAAGATTTCCCTTCACTGGAACTAAGGGGACTCGCCCAAACCATGAAAAACAGCCCCAGACCATTATTCCTCCTCCACCAAACTTGACAGTTGGCACTATGCATTTGGGCAGGTAGTGTTCTCCTGGCATCCGTCAAACCCAGATACGTCTTTCGGACTGTCAGATGGTGAAGCGTGTTTCTGCACTCGAGTGCAATGGTGGTGAGCTTTACACCACTCCAGCCGACGCTTGGCATTGTGATCTTAGGCTGTGTGCGGCTGCTCGGCCACGGAAACCCATTTCATGAAGCTCCCTTCAAACAGTTCTAGTGCTGACGTTGCTTCCAGAGGTAGTTTGGAACTCGCTAATGAGTGTTGCAACCAAGGACAAGGACCAAGGCTTCAGCACTCGGAGGTCCCGTTTACTACTTCGCGGCTGAGCCGTTGTTGTTCCTAGACATTTCCACTTCACAATAACAGCACTTACAGTTAACCACGGCAGTTCTAGCAGAGCAGAAATTTGATGAACTGACCTGTTGGAAAGGTGGCATCCTATGACTGTGCCTCATTGAAAGTCACTGAGCTATTCAGCACGGGCCATTCTACTGCCAACATTTGTCTATGGAGATTGCATGGCTGTGTGCTCGATTTTATACAGGGTCAGCAAATAGCCAAATCCACTAATTTGAAGGGGTTGTCGACATACGTATTTGTTTGTTTGCTTGAATGTGTGTGTGTGTGTGTGTGTGTGTGTGTGTGTGTGTGTGTGTGTGTGTGTGTGTGTGTGTGTGTGTGTGTGTGTGTGTGTGTGTGTGTGTGTGTGTGTGTGTATGTATATATATATATATATATATATATATATATATATATATATATATATATATATATATATATATATATACACATATATATATATATATATATATATACACACATATATATATATATATATATATACACACAGTGCCTTGCGAAAGTATTCGGCCCCCTTGAACTTTGCGACCTTTTGCCACATTTCAGGCTTCAAACAAAAATATAAAACTGTATTTTTTTGTGAAGAATCAACAACAAGTGGGACACAATCATGAAGTGGAACGACATTTATTGGATATTTCAAACTTTTTTAACAAATCAAAAACTGAAAAATTGGGCGTGCAAAATTATTCAGCCCCTTTACTTTCAGTGCAGCAAACTCTCTCCAGAAGTTCAGTGAGGATCTCTGAATGATCCAATGTTGACCTAAATGACTAATGATGATAAATACAATCCACCTGTGTGTAATCAAGTCTCCGTATAAATGCACCTGCACTGTGATAGTCTCAGAGGTCCGTTAAAAGCGCAGAGAGCGTCATGGAGAACAAGGAACACTCCAGGCATGCCCGAGATACTGTTGTGAAGAAGTTTAAAGCCGGATTTGGATACAAAAAGATTTCCCAAGCTTTAAACATCCCAAGGAGCACTGTGCAAGTGATAATATTGAAATGGAAGGAGTATCAGACCACTGCAAATCTACCAAGACCTGGCCGTCCCTCTAAACTTTCAGCTCATACAAGGAGAAGACTGATCAGAGATGCAGCCAAGAGGCCCATGATCACTCTGGATGAACTGCAGAGATCTACAGCTGAGGTGGGAGACTCTGTCCATAGGACAACAATCAGTCGTATATTGCACAAATCTATGGAAGAGTGGCAAGAAGAAAGCCATTTCTTAAAGATATCCATAAAAAGTGTTGTTTAAAGTTTGCCACAAGCCACCTGGGAGACACACCAAACATGTGGAAGAAGGTGCTCTGGTCAGATGAAACCAAAATTGAACTTTTTGGCAACAATGCAAAACGTTATGTTTGGCGTAAAAGCAACACAGCTGAACACACCATCCCCACTGTCAAACATGGTGGTGGCAGCATCATGGTTTGGGCCTGCTTTTTTTCAGCAAGGACAGGGAAGATGGTTAAAATTGATGGGAAGATGGATGGAGCCAAATACAGGACCATTCTGGAAGAAAACCTGATGGAGTCTGCAAAAGACCTGAGACTGGGACGGAGATGTCTTCCAACAAGACAATGATCCAAAACATAAAGCAAAATCTACAATGGAATGGTTCAAAAATAAACATATCCAGGTGTTAGAATGGCCAAGTCAAAGTCCAGACCTGAATCCAATCGAGAATCTGTGGAAAGAACTGAAAACTGCTGTTCACAAATGCTCTCCATCCAACCTCACTGAGCTCGAGCTGTTTTGCAAGGAGGAATGGGGAAAAATTTCAGTCTCTCGATGTGCAAAACTGATAGAGACATACCCCAAGCGACTTACAGCTGTAATCGCAGCAAAAGGTGGCGCTACAAAGTATTAACTTAAGGGGGCTGAATAATTTTGCACGGCCAATTTTTCAGTTTTTGATTTGCTAAAAAAGTTTGAAATATCCAATAAATGTCGTTCCACTTCATGATTGTGTCCCACTTGTTGTTGATTCTTCACAAAAAAATACAGTTTTATATCTTTATGTTTGAAGCCTGAAATGTGGCAAAAGGTCAAAGTTCAAGGGGGCCGAATACTTTCGCAAGGCACTGTATATATTCTGCGTCTATATTTGCCATGAGATTCAAGTGGATAAACCATATGGTTTATGAGAAAATTGACAAACATTTTTTAAAGCAACTTGTCCGCAATGGCATTATTTATAATTAACTCTGCAACTCTTCCAAATACTGCCACAAAACATTTTTATAACACATACTGACAATGTAAAGCGTCAAAAAATAAATACAAATTTTAAAAGATCATGGTGAAACCCTCATTAATTCACTAAATTGGTTTATAATTAGGGCTCCTGTTTTATACCGTTGTCATTCAAAGTTTAATTTTACATCCTTATTAGATAAATATAATTTTACATGTATGTGATAAGGCCACAGAGTGCCAGAGATTTGACACCTGTGATAACCTGAGGTACCCAAAAATGCCACCAGCTGTCATAAAATTCCATATACTCCTTGAAAGTTACCAAAATTCTAGTAGTTTACTTGTAAAACTTTTAACGTTTCCAGTAATATACACTCCCTTTGCCACACTTTACAGGAGTTACATACCAAAAAAGATGTTCCGACTTCTACTTCAAGACAAATTCTTCACATTCCTTGAAATGAAGAGACTAATACCACAATGGGTCTAGAACACAGGGAACTGTCTGGTGCAACAGAAAAATCTGAAGAATACTAGAACAATAGAATTTGAACACAATGACCATGTGTAATGACCTCATAATCATTTAGTAACATTACATCTGCGCTGAACTTACCTTCACTGGAACTGGCTAGTGACTACAGCGGTATAGCCAAATAGCCAGAGTATTTGATTTATACTCCAACATAAACTAAAGCGGGGTGGGTGTGTGTGATCACCTGTGTGTGCGTGGTCTAGAAACAAATTTCATAACGCGAAAGGTATGAAAGCAAAGCTTTTTATTGCAAGTATTTGTGAAAGATACACTTCAAAAACGTAAGCAAAGTAACACTAAAAGGCCTAAAGAGAAATACAAAAGAAAGACATTTAAAACTAAAATAAAAAAGACCTGTTGGTACAACAGAGAGTTTGAAACATACAGAGTAGAGACACACAGAGACAGAGACCGAAACAGAGCCAGAGGCATGGAACTCATGTGGCTACCTTGTTCGTATCATCAAACACCCATTGATTTTAGCAGGTGCCTCAGGACTCAAAATGGTATCACAGCACACAATCCTGACTGACATTCAATTAAAAAGTAATGACACAAACCGACCGCACGTCAAATACAAAATAACCTCAAGATACAGATGTAACAAATAGGAAAACCTTTAAAAAGTCCATCATCCTTGGCCACTGACAAAATCGGTCTTCAAACCAGTTTTAACACTGGGAAAACAGCATCCGATATTCTCTCGAGCAAACGGGATTTCAAAACCTCAACATGGACTGCGAATGGACTAAAAGCAAGCAGCGTCTGCTTGCACATCAAAACAGAGAGCTAAATGGAGTCAACATGTCTTAAAGTATTTGTCTGTGGGTAATAGGTAGGAAAAGCCTATTGAAGTTCTGAACAGGGTTGACGACCCCTTCAAAGCTCCATGCCTCTGACCCTAGAGTGAGGTGGGAACGACTAACAGACAGTGGGCAAACAGAACAGCAACTCATTATTACAACACCTTGATTCGTTACACAGGTACAAGTCTAAGTACAGCACATAGAACCCTCAGGCTCCTGTTCTTACATCCATACACGTGGGGAAACATACACTTTTGTATGTTGGGGCTCACCAACTACTGTAGCACTGTTAGTGGTTTGAAAATAAACACGAGGATGACATTTTGGAGTTGGGCCTTTTTTTGTACTCAACTCAGGCATTCTGTAGTTGTAAATAAAACCCAACAACGAAGTAAGAACACACTTAAGACTGAGGATTGCATTTTTAAGTGGAATGGGACTTTAGTCTCTACTCCTTACTGTGTAAGTCTCTGGCACAAGAAAAAAAAACTCCAGAGGAGACATGAAAGCACAGAAGCCACACCTAACCATACATCCTCTGCCTTAGCACCATCCCTCCCTCCCTCCTTTTCCCCTCTATTCTCACCCACCTGTACTCCACCAGGCCAGGGGAGTTTACATGGCTAACACATTAGCATCTCTGGATGAGGAAGTCAGTTTTTACAAGGCTCAGCTCAGTCCGTGTGGTTCAGTGAAGGTTCCCTACCCCTACAGAGATGAGATGCAACATGTGGGGGTGGTATCAACAAGATGGGAGGAGAGAACCGGAGAGGAGAGAGGGACTAGAGAGTACAAGAAGGTGATGAGGACTTAATGAGAAGGCCTCTTCCCCCAAACAGAAAGCAGGGGTCTAACATAAGTAATACCTAATTTAAAAACAGATGCCCCTGCTCAACTGTGCCCCTCCGTCCGCCCTCCAACACGTTGCTGTGCTTGCGTGTTTGGGGAGGATAAGTCTTCAACATGGAGGGGGGGAGGGGTTTAAGGCCTCGTCCCCAAGCTGCACCTCCACCATGCTGCCAATGTTGCGGAGACTCTAGCTAGCTGCTCGTTTATGCACTCAATAAATACAGCATAAAATATTTTGCAATATATATTTCATATACATATTAAAAATAACATTTAAATAGGAGGACAAAATAAAATGTTCGGCTCAAGTCAGATAAGTGTTAAGACAAAAAAAAACTAAACAAGAGAATCTTAGTTATACTTCCGTCTCTAAAACAGTTATGAGAATATCATAATCAGGTATTAATCAAGCATTATACTGTAATAACCAAAGCAATATTTGCAGTTTCTCCTCTCATGTAGTATAACGTATGCAGCATATAAAGGTAAGTGAGGCGCATTGTTTTTTTAATCTCTTGTAAAAAAGATACCACCTCCCTGGACTGATGGGTACCCCAAATGACTCATACAGACCCTCTGAGTCTTATTCCACACCCGAACTGCCCCAAAACCCCAATGAAAGTGGGCCCACTATCCTTCCATTAAGGACAAGAGACACGCGGCAGGGTGAGGCATTGCACTGGGATGAGAATGCCATGCCGACATCCTAATGCGAATGCCATTACTTCCAACTTCCTTACATTGAAACACTTAAAAACCGTTGGTGGTTTCAGATTCTTAATGAGAAACCACAAAACGCAGGCCGACTCAAAACAGTCATCATCATCAGCGGAGTCACATGAGCTGGAGGCACACCTTTAAAATGACCACTTAGTAGCGATAGTAACCGTTTTGTTTGGTGTCGTAATCCAATTCCCAGAGGAGGAAAATCTCCTCAAATCACATAACAAGTCCTCGACACGCCACTGTATCTGGGAGGCGGGGATTGGAGGAGGTACAAAGACAGAAAACGTTGTGGCTGTGTGTCCGAGTGAGAGTGGCAGTCTATAAAGTGCTGTGCTATGTTCGTCATTCGTGGCCCAGGCTGTGTCACACACACACACATCGGTTTTAACTATGACCTCACTTGTCAACGCAAGTTCCACTGTAGCAACCAACCGAGTCGATTGGTCCAAACTCAAAATGCACCACTAAGTGAACGCTCAACCACAATCATATACTCTGTCTTTATGCATCTTGGTATGCGTGCATACATATAAATAATGTGTGTGTACTGTGCATGTGTTTCTGCATTGCAATGCTTTTATATTTTTCTTCAAAAATGAGATAAACGTCTTTGCCATTTGACTTTTGTTTTACAGCACCACCATAAAGAAAGGCACTTCCTGTGGACTTCACTCTGCCATAGATTTACCTTCCGCGCCGAAAAGGACATACAACTCAAAATCCAGTATATCTGTGCGTCACAGGCAATGGAATGAACACACATAGCTACTTTTCCATAGAGTATAGCAATCTCTGGGTTGATGTTTAAGACCTAGAAGGCCTTGCTCATAAATATCTATAAACTAAGCAAAAGAAAATACAAAAGAAACTACAAAAAAAAGACAAAAAAAAGACAAAAAAAAGACAAAAAAAAGAAAACTGCTGAACACAAACCAACATCTGAAAAACGTTACTGTTGACGGTTTAGCGAGTTGAAAAGTCAAAAGATGTTAGGCAAACACATCTGCTATATGTAAACATGTGTTCTTTTGCCCAGGAAAATCAGAATGTTCTATACAGTCTGTGACGCTCATCATCATGTCAGTTTGGATGATCACTACGCTTGTCGCTTGCTAAACCATGTACCGATCCGTACACACCACCTCCCTCAAATGGCAGCCCTACTTCTCACTTTACATACACCAGAACCAGACACATGCACAAAAACCCATCTACCAAAAATACCCTACTCTTTACCAACCAAGCACACACCAACAAACCGATCCAAGACACCATTGGATCATACATTTACGGAGCAAACTTAACTTCTTCTGTCCTCTAGTCTTCCATATTTTCTCCACTTAGCTCTCAGGGGAATCAGATGGCAGATCTACAGGCTATGGAATGTAGTCCTCTGGCAATGGGAATCAAAAGTAAGGAGAAAGTGGAAAAAACGAAATGAGATTATATACTTTGTCACATTGCAGACTTACCGGAGGCCTTAAGGCTTTGTATTTCTGAGCACAAGAAGTGCCCGTGGTTGCGCAAGGAGAGAGGAGAAAAGCAACAACAGTTAAAAAGGCCAAGTCTCGCTCTATAGGGGCCTCATCGCCCACAAGGCTTAAAATAAAACACCGCGGGCCACATTGGTACTCAACGTTCAAGATGACCAGTCCAGGTAACCATCTCATTCTTTAAATCAACTACATCTTTTAAAGTGGGTCTACAACACTTTGACAAGCCCCGGTTTCTCCCGCTCTCCCCTGTTCTACAGGCATCAACTCCCGCCTGAGAAAGACGATCAGGCAGGATCAGAACAATTATGCTCTAAAAAAAACAAAAAAAACAAAGGCCAATGATTTTCATTTGGATTCTTTGACAACAGGGAGGAGCTGTCAACAGCTGCCAAGAGTGACAGAAATAGAAGCACCTCTTACTTATAGAAGTCCACCGCATCCCGATCCATAACAGTATAACAACCCAGACACACAAATAGAGCCACCGCCACTGTACGCACGCCAAAATACACAAATAACAGTATACATTGCCACAGCACACGAGTCAACAACAGTTGACTCAAAACTCTTGCCACATTTTATTACCCTTCACGTTTAATGATGAATAACTATATAACTACATAGGTTAGATTTTTTGTTAGCAAAAATAAGTGGTGTGTGCATTACAATAATGTGAAATGTACATATATACACTTCTTCCAATCTGGCTTTTGAAAAAGGCTTTTTGGACACTAGTGAAGATCATGAAGGCTCAAACTCATTGGCTTCCAGCCAGGGGAAGGCTAGAGTTGGGAAGGCAGTCAAACGTGACTATAGAGGGGGGGAGACACAGGATTCTACCATTGGACCACACTACCGTTCACCTATTGGAGCAGTCCTTGCCTTGAGAACTGTCTCCTTGTATCATTGTACCGTCAAAAACAAGAGATTCTCAAATGGCAACCGTTTCCACTAACAGTTAGGACGAGAAATCCCTACAGTTCCCCACATAACACAGACCCTCTCGTCTACTTCATTGGGAGGTTTACTACGGTACATAGCACCAGAGGCATGTGTTCGGTCCAACACACACTTATTTTAGTGCAGATAATTGTCTCTTTTGAACACCACTAGGCATGCCTCATGTCACAGAGCACGTAGGAGCTAAGCAGCGACCACACAAGTCACTCACTCAGTCTCCCAGACTTCCAAGAGTCATCGAATTGTTGACTCTAGAAGACAGCTAGCTACTATTGGTTTGGATGGTCAGTTATATGGGAAATTGAATTTTTGTCTTAGCGGCTTAGCTCTCCTGCCGCTCATGACTGAGGCATGCCTCGATTCTTAGTCACCTTGAGTACATGTAGATATAGCAGCTAGATCCGTGTCTGATGAGGATAGAGGCAGAGTGCAGCACGACTTGATCTGCTAAAATACCGCTGCTATTAGGCAAAGACGACTGGAGAAACACACACACATTATATATTTTCTAATCGCAAGGATTTCAATGTGAAGCAACTTGTCAAAAACTTTCTCCAGCTAAACCTTGCCCTTTAACTTCCTTGTTCGAATACATTTTGAAAGCTAGGACCACCACGTCATAATCCATCCATACAACCAGCCATTTAACCGTTCATTTCCAAAACCAGGCACTTGATTTCTAACCCATAACACACTCATTGGCATAACCCTTCGACCTATGAACCCCGATACTCCCTTCATAAAGAGGAGCAACTGGGTAAGTGCCAATTGTGTGGCTCAAAAACATTCTCTTACTATCCGAGAGCTCTCGTAAGAGATCTAGGTTCTAGTACATTCTCCTAAACTCACCGCTGCAGACTTCCAGACATTCAAGTCGTATCCTCTAGAAGACTCTTCCTTCCCTCAGCTAAAACATTATTGCACTAGAGAAAAGCAACATGATCTGTCATTCAATTTAGGATCTTCCACAACAAAACTCAAATAGAGCAGATAGAATGAAAGAATGCAGAAATAAATGCTCTTCTCATTAAATTACTATATCTTGAGCGTACTAATAAATACTGAAAATAATGGTAAAAAAACAAAAAAACATCTTAAATATCAAACATGATGTACAGGAAAGAAAATTCCAAAACAGGGTCACATTGCAATGTTGCTGTGACAGCACATTAGATCGATGTCATAGGGGACTGACCTCGGGTTTGATATCATTGTATTACCCTCTACGGATGTGTGCCACTGTATACGCACAGCACTTACTGGGTCAAGTCAAATGATAAGAGTAAGAAATCATATGATTAGCATCATAGCTTATTCCCCAGAGAGGTTGGGACTTTTGAAGAGAGCATTTACACCGTTCAGACTCCAGGTGGCACTGTGCTCAAAATAAGAGCTCGTGTTCGTCTCCTAGTACACAGTGTCCATTGACACGCTCACACTTTTGATAAGTCACCATTGGCTAAAAAAAAAGAAGATGGAGGAAAATAAGTGGCAAGCTAGTGTGCCGTGATAGTTCTACACAGATCGAGATCCACCCTTCAAACACCTCATCCTTTTCTTCTTCTCTCCTCAACCTTTGATTAAGAAAAGTCAAAACATAACTAACAAACGAAAGAGGGCAGAAAGTGCTGCCGTTAAACTGAGTTGAGGTAAAAAAGGCATGGTGACGAAAGGGAACAAACTCTGCAACGTCAACCATACACATCCGGAATCAAAACCACAGATCTCTTTCGTGACCGGAGAAAAGGAGGGAGGGCCTGGAGGAGGTGGGGGCGGAGTTAGGGTGCCCAGGAAAAGCAGGGGGCTGGTTTAATATTGCATAATAGTGCCAAGTTCTTCCTCTCTTTTTCTTTAAAGCAGCGTCTGTCTGCATCCTCAGTCCATTGCGGGGGGCTTCCCCCACCCCCCCTCTTCCCTCTACACAGTGTCAGGTCCGGATTGACTGGTTGTGGGGGGCTGCAACCCTCCTTGACTGGCAGGCAGGGGTGTGGGGGTGTGTGTTTTAAGTGCGGTGGTGGTGGTGTGGGGTGGTGCTCAGGCAAAGTACATGGTCCTCAGCGTGTCGTGGTGAATCTGCACCGCCTTGGCCAGAGCCTGGGGGTCCCGACCGTTACTCTGACCAGAGACATGGCTGCCCTCCGCACTGGGAGAAGAGAAGACATTCATCAGGACAGATACATACATGAATGGATCAGAAAGACAAGTTAACTATGATACACACTTATTTGAAGCTAAAAAAAATGTATTTACAGAGAAAGCTAGCTTTCTGGGTCAGTATAATATCTAGCGCTGCTGTCTGGGTCAGTATAATATCTAGCGCAGCTTTCTGGGGCAGTATAATATCTAGCGCTGCTTTGGGGTCAGTATAATATCTAGCGCTGCTTTGGGGTCAGTATAATATCTAGCGCTGCTGTCTGGGTCAGTATAATATCTAGCGCTGCTGTCTGGGTCAGTATAATATCTAGCGCTGCTGTCTGGGTCAGTATAATATCTAGCGCTGCTGTCTGGGTCAGTATAATATCTAGCGCTGCTGTCTGGGTCAGTATAATATCTAGCGCTGCTGTCTGGGTCAGTATAATATCTAGCGCTGCTGTCTGGGTCAGTATAATATCTAGCGCTGCTGTCTGGGTCAGTATAATATCTAGCGCTGCTGTCTGGGTCAGTATAATATCTAGCGCTGCTGTCTGGGTCAGTATAATATCTAGCGCTGCTGTCTGGGTCAGTATAATATCTAGCGCTGCTGTCTGGGTCAGTATAATATCTAGCGCTGCTGTCTGGGTCAGTATAATATCTAGCGCTGCTTTCTGGGGGCAGTATAATATCTAGCGCTGCTTTCTGGGGGCAGTATAATATCTAGCGCTGCTTTCTGGGGGCAGTATAATATCTAGCGCTGCTTTCTGGGGGCAGTATAATATCTAGCGCTGCTTTCTGGGGGCAGTATAATATCTAGCGCTGCTGTCTGGGGCAGTATAATATCTAGCGCTGCTGTCTGGGGGCAGTATAATATCTAGCGCTGCTTTCTGGGGGCAGTATAATATCTAGCGCTGCTTTCTGGGGGCAGTATAATATCTAGCGCTGCTGTCTGGGTCAGTATAATATCTAGCGCTGCTTTCTGGGGGCAGTATAATATCTAGCGCTGCTTTCTGGGGGCAGTATAATATCTAGCGCTGCTGTCTGGGTCAGTATAATATCTAGCGCTGCTGTCTGGGTCAGTATAATATCTAGCGCTGCTTTCTGGGGGCAGTATAATATCTAGCGCTGTTGTCTGGGTCAGTATAATATCTAGCGCTGCTGTCTGGGTCAGTATAATATCTAGCGCTGCTTTGGGGTAGTATAATATCTAGCGCTGCTGTCTGGGGGCAGTATAATATCTAGCGCTGCTTTCTGGGTCAGTATAATATCTAGCGCTGCTTTCTGGGGGCAGTATAATATCTAGCGCTGCTTTCTGGGTCAGTATAATATCTAGCGCTGCTGTCTGGGTCAGTATAATATCTAGCGCTGCTTTCTGGGGGCAGTATAATATCTAGCGCAGCTTTGGGGGCAGTATAATATCTAGCGCTGCTTTCTGGGGGCAGTATAATATCTAGCGCTGCTTTCTGGGGGCAGTATAATATCTAGCGCTGCTTTGGGGGCAGTATAATATCTAGCGCTGCTTTGGGGTAGTATAATACCTAGCATTGCCTTGGGGCAGTAGAACACACAAAAAAACAGTATTGCAATACTGTACATCTCACCCAAAATAGATAGGAAATATGAAACGTAACGTAGAGTTGAGCACAACAGAGGCGAAGCATGCAGAAAGACTAAATCAGTCTGTTTTGTGCAGTGAGAGTAACCCCCACCCCTGCCAATCACCTGTCGTGCTCCTTGTCCACCAGATGGTAGCGGGCACGGAAGGCCACCAGGTGGGCGTAGTAGGCTGGCGCAGGGATGGAGACGGAGCGGGTGCAGCGCACGTAGGTGTGGCACAGCTGGTAAGTGAGCAGCTGGAACTCGTCGGCCGTGAAGCAGTTGTCGTCCCACAGGACGTGGTAGTGGGAGGGCCGACTGGTGCCCTGGGGACAGCAGACGTTACACATACTACACAGCCTCAATATGGGGATTTAATAGAGATGTGGTATAAAGACTGTAGTAGAAAGACAATGGCTTTCAACAAAAATTCGGGACAATTGGGTTTTTAGAATGAACTATAGGCCTACTTATTTACACATTTTGTCAAATTTTCTTCACCTTGAAAACCATAGAGTATTTGGTAGTTTAGTTTCAGTAAAAAAATAGTTTCAAAACACAGTGTGAATAAAGTGTTTAAATTCTAAAAAGCAGGCGTATTTCCTGAGACTTCATAAAGTCATTTCCTGAGAGTAAAGTGCAGTGAGGCAGCAGGCTAGATGAACAGATGGTGAATGAGCCAGTACCTGTATTCCAGCGTGACTGCAGAGGTAAAAGTCAAACTCGTAGGGGTGCGTGATGTCCGTGTCCACCGTGGTGCCAGCAGGAATGTTTCCACTACGTCCAACCTGAAAGAAAAGTTGTCGATTTGGGGTTATTATTAATAAACTGGCAAAAGTTAAAAACGTCCTTCCATCTGTCCTGTTCTTCTTTAACACCAAGCTTCACACAAACACACAAAGTGAACGAACAAACGGAGGGAGGGAGGTGTAGAGTGTTTAAATGTTTTATTTAACTAGGCAAATCAGTTAAGAACAAATACTTATTTACAACGACGCCGGGACAATTGTGAGCCGCCCCATCTCCACAGTTCTGAATGACGTAATCTACAAATGACCAGAATAATGACAAAATAGATTTCTCCCCGTCTGTAAAAGTGCACTTCACTTGTAAACAAGGTGATAAACGCCAACAAGCCCTGCTCTCCCAGGCCTCGAGTGGCACTCCAGGTCCATCAATTCACATCAGGCCTAATGCTATAATGGAATATAATTACCAAGAGAGCAGGCCCATTGACAACAGGGTAATTGGATAATTAGGACAACCATTTAGAGCGCTTAATAAACTAGGGGGTAATAAAGATCACGGACCAACTCAAACACACAGCCCCCCCCCCCCTAATCTATAAAAGGGCTTTTCACACTGCTGTGCCAAACAGAGTTGAACCAAGCTGTAGTGAGCTGGCCTAAGAAAATGTAAGAGCCAGCACAGTTTGGGTGGGTGTCGGCCCTATAGTGTGACTCAGGCATGAGTATCATGTCAGAATGACCGTAAGGTAGCTGGGAGGGTGGCCGGAAGTCAAGTGGGCCCGCTCACCCTTTCGTTGCGGTCGGCACAGAAGAGGCGGGTGTGGTGGCGTTTCTGGACCACGATGTAGGTGATGCCGGGCTGGTACTCCTTCTCTAGGCCAATGCAGGCCTCGCGGATGGCCAGCAGCTCGTAGTACAGCACCTGGGGTGGGCAGAGGGATAAAACAGGGTTAAAACATCCATTACGGACGATATGACTTTGGATGTCCACCATCTCGGCTCTGAGCAGTTGTTCTAGATCGCACCAGTTGAGGTAGATGATACAGGCCTCGACACCCTTTTGCCACCGTTTGACAATGTGACGGGGAAATAAGCATTGTCATGTTTTGGTCACAGTCATGCATGTTATTCTAATGTCCTCTTAGTGGATCTTCATGATGTGCATCAATGGTTTACTTAAACAGATAGGGCATGTACCTAACTTCATCAGTTTAATTAAAGAGGGACAACGTTTGACTTGCAACCTTTGACCCTCTAGTTTCTGAAGTTCTGGAGGTGGAGAGCGACTTACATTTTTCCCCCCAGGATAGTCACTTGGCCTTTGCTCACCTGTCTGAACTGGCCCTCTGACACTCCGTCCCTGTAGAAGATGATCCTGGTGGGCTTGTAGCGGGTCGACTTGTAGAACTGGATCAGCAGTTCTCGGACCATAGAGGCCAGATCCTGGATCACCTCCTGCCTGGGCCTCTGGACCCGGACTGTGGCACAGTACCTGCTGGGGTGGGCGTCCATACTGCCCACCACCTGGAGATGTATAGAGAGAAACAGGGTGGGCGAGAGCGAGAGCGAGAGAGAGTGAGACACACACACACCAGCGCTGAGCAAATTGAAAAGCTCTGCAAACATTATGAACTCTAATGCATTGGCAATACAGTATAGACCAGGCCACAGAAGTCTCAAACATGCGGTTATCTTAGTAAAATGTAGCCCATGGTTGGAATAGTAAAAAATATATAAATGTGGCCCCTGGGCTAAATGAGTTCAAGACCCCTGGTATAGGCCAATAGGAGTTAAGTGAACTCACTGCAGCGATGGAGGGCTTCTTCCCATCTCCAGCAGGGGGGTGTGTAACGTCCGCCCCCAGGAAGATGATTGGCTGCTGGAACACTGAGGGTCTGGGTGGAGGAAGAGGGAAGGACCAGTGAGGACAGTTCAAACAAAGGTTCTCTAAAATGATTAAGGGTTTAGATTTTACACTATGTACATTATGTCAATCATAAATTGGAGGACACTTGATTGGGAGATTGCTATTGATGTAATTGGTGTACAAAAAAACAAAAACATTCTCCTACATTCGGCATTTGAAACAGATATGGACCATTGTAGTAAGTTCTAAGGACAAAGTAAATGTACTGTTTAAACGGATGCCCCACTTCACGTCTCAAAACGAAGTGGTGCACACTTCTAATGGAAGATAAATATGACTAAATGTGCTTTCAGCTGATTAAAAATGTTTGTATGGTCATTCCAGTCCTTCTATCCTCCAGCCACGGTGGCCTCGTACCGTTGGTGGGGCACCAGGATATTGTTGATTCCCCCCAGCTTGACATTGATCTTGAGGCAGAGGTTGGAGAGGGTCTGGGGGGACGTCTTCACCACGTTCTTCACCTGGACACACTGAGTGGCCATTCCTAGGAGAGTATCTCCCACCCTCTTCACCTCCGCTACACAGGACCAGTAACAGACAGTGATCAATCAATCTCTGTGCAATTAACAGTCAGTCAGATTAGGGAAGTAAAGAGTAAGGTACCACCTATGCTTTAAAAGGGAAGGTATTGATATATAAGATAGTGTAAATCTGTCTGGTAACACACATCCCTTATCAAAGCTGCTTCAGCAACACAAGAATTTCAAAGAATAGCAGATGCTTTGGTAGAACTATTATATAGATACAGAAAATGTTAGACAATTAATCAGCATGGAAAAGGTGACTGTAAATTTCAGTGTTCCTCAAGGCTCCATTTAGGACCAGTGCTAGCCTCTACACTGGCTTCCTGTTAAGGCAAGGGCTGATTAAGGTTTTACTGCTAACCTACAAAGCATTACATGGGCTTGCTCCTACCTATCTCTCCGATTTGGTCCTGCCGTACACACGTACAAGTATGCTACGGTCACAAGACGCAGGCCTCCTAATTGTCCCTAGAATTTCTAAGCAAACAGCTGGAGGCAGGGTTTTCTCCTATAGAGTTCCATTTTCATGGAATGGTCTGCCTACCCATGTGAGAGACGTAGACTCGGTCTCAACCTTTAAGTCTTTACTAAAGACTCATCTCTTCAGTGGGTCATATGATTGAGTGTAGTCTGGCCCAGGAGTGTGAAGGTGAACGCAAAGAGTCTCCCTCGGCACAGCCAGAAGAGGACTGGCCACCCCTCACAGCCTGGTTCCTCTAGGTTCCTTCCTAGGTTCAAGCCTTTCTAGGGAGTTTTTCCTAGCCACCGTGCTTCTACACCTGCGCTGTTTGGGGTATAAGGCTGGGTTTCTGTACAGCACTTTGTGACATCAGCCGATGTAAGAAGGGCTTTATGAATAAATTTGATTGATTCCAATGAACATCATGTGAATATGTATGTCTATGGGTGCCGCCTACCGTAGACGGGGGTCTTTCCGGGCAGGATGACGATGATGAGCTGCAGTCCAGAGTAGGTGTTCTTCAGGTGCCTGAACATGGGCTCCACACTGTCGGCTCCCTGGGCGTATTTACAGAAACACGGCTGGCCCTGGATGGGCATCCCAGCATCCTTGGAGATCTTACGCAGCTGGTCTGTGAAACCCCTATAAGAGGTGGGTAATGGATGGAGGAATTAGGGAGGGAAAGAGGAATGAAGAGACAGTAATGGAGAAATAAGGGAGGGAGAGTAGGGAAAAAGGAAGGTTGTAAAGACCAAATATAATCTGGTTGGTTAGGGAGTGGTTTAGTAACGTCATCCTTGAGAGTGGCTGTGTAAATTCTAACAAGGTTGTATCGGAGGCGTAGAGGACAAACTAGTTACACAAGGATCACTTTATCTGGAAGGCCATCTCCAACACATCCGTAACAGGGAGGGATTCCTTTCCATATATCCCTGTGGCTATGTGAGAAGCTGCTTAATGAAGGGTTATGTTTATTAGGCACCAAATGGAAGAAAATGTACTGAAACAGGGCAGGACTACCTGGACCAATAAAAAAAACGCTCATTTTTGTTTTCCGTTGAACATTTTGCCACGGTGTGCCCTAACGAGCATAACCCAGTTGTACACATAGTTAGTGGGTGAAACAGATAAGACTGGCTGGTTCTTACTTGAGGATCTCCTCGCGACACTGCCTCTGAGTGGCGAAACACGCGATGGCCCACATCTTGATCTCTACTCCCGTGTGGAACTGTTTGCCCCTCATGTCCCACACCCCGTGACTTGGGGTGGCCACTGTCCGGTTCTGAAACCACAGTGTAGTACGGTTGATCTGCTGCGTGTACACACACACACACACTTTTGCGCAAACACACACTTGTTTTTCTATCCTTGTGTGGACCTAAAAATGTATTTCCATTAAAAATCCTATTTTCTTTAACCCTAATTGTAAGCCGAAACCTAACCCCTACGTTTAAAATAGCATTTGTCATCATGGAGATGTGGGAAATGTCCCCATGAGGGATCATTATCCATGTTTTAGTATCCTTGGGGACATTTGGGGATTTCAGGTCCCCACGAGGATAGAAAAATTGCACAGTAACCACACACACCCAATAGAGTAGGACATGTAGACAATTCATGCAGGCACACATGTAGAAATGACACAAAATTGCGTGTAGACACCAACACTATGGATACAGGGTCAAATTTAAAACACACACGTATAGACTGAAAGACAGGTGCTGTGTTTTAAAATGCCTCCCCCCCAAGCTGCTTCAAAATGTTCTACATTTATTCTCAAATTGATACATAAAAAATAAAAAAAATCCTCAACAACCAACCAAATAGCCCATAATGACAAAACAGGATTTAGACATTTTTGCTAATGTATTAAAAAGAACAAAAATACTTTATTTGCATAAGTATTCAACTCCTTTGCTATGAGACTCGAAATTGAGCTCAGGTGCATCTTGTTTCCATTGATCATCCTTGAGATGTTTCTACAACTTGGAGTCCACCTGTGGTAAATTCAATTGATTGGACATGATTTGGAAAGGCACACACCTGTCTATATCAGGTCCCACAGTTGACAGTGCATGTCAGAGAAAAAAAACAAGCCATGAGGTCAAAGGAATTGTCCGTAGAGCTCCAAGATAGGATTGTGTTGAGGCACAGATCTGGGGAAGGGTACCAAATTATTTCTGCAGCATTGAAGGTCCTCAAGAACAAAGTGGCCTCCATTTTTTAAATGGAAGATGTTCAGAACCACCAAGACTCTTCCTAGAGCTGGCCACCCGGCCAAACTGAGCAATCGGGGGAGAAAGGCCTTGGTCAGGGAGGTGACCAAGAACTTGATGGTCACTCTGACAGAGCTCCAGAGTTCCTCTGTGGAGATGGGAGAACCATCCAGAAAGACAACCATCTCTACAGCACTCCACCAATCAGACCTTTATGGAGTGGCCAGACAGAAGCTCCTCAGTAAAAGGCACATGACAGCCTGCTTGGAGTTTGCCAAAAGGCACCTAAAGACTATCAGACCATGAGAAACAACATTGTCTGGTCTGATGAAACCAAGATTGAACTCTTTGGACAGAACGCCAAGCATCACGTCTGGAGGAAGCCTGGCACTATCCGTACGGTGAATGACGGTGGTGGCAGCATCACGCTGTGGGTTTCTTGTTCAGCGGCAGGGACTGCGAGACTAGCCAGGATCGAGGGATAGATGAACGGAGCAAAGTACAAAGAGATCCTTGATGAAAGCACTCAAGCAGGTTCAGGACCTCAGACTGGGGCGAAGGTTCACCTTCCAACAGGACAACGACCCTAAGCACACAGCCAAGACTCTGAATGTCCTTGAGTGGCCCAGCCAAAGGCCGACCATGAACCCGATCGAACATCTCTGGAGACCTGAAAATATCTGTGAAGCAACGCTCCCCATCCAACCTGACAGAGCTTGATAGGATCTGCAGAGAAGAACAGGAGAAACTCCCCAAACACAATGTGCCAAGCTTTTAGTGTCATACCCAAGAAGAATTGAGGCTATAATAACTGCCAAAAGGTGCTTCAACAAGGTACTTAGTAAAGGGTCTGAATACTTATGTAAATGTGATTAAGAAATATATATAAATTAGCAAAAAAATTCTAAAAACCTGTTTTCCTTTTGTCACTATGGGGTAGTGTAGATTGTTTTTCCTCAAACAAATTAATACATTTTAGAATAAGGCTATAATGTACAAAATGTGGAAAAATTCAAGGGGTCATGAACACTTTCCGAAGGCACTGTATATGTAGTAACTTCACTTGAAGAGATCGTGATTAGGTCTCAATAGGTGTTTTGCGATTGGTAAGGTAAATTCATTGTACTTCACTTTAATGGCCATTTATTTCCTGAAAGTCAGACTCTTCCAACACTCCAACTCTCCCAGCTTCAGAATCATCTGCATTCTCCAAATGTAGCCTTCACAAAATTTGTTTACAGATAAAAATCTGAATTTGATAACATTTTATTTGAAAATATGCACCAAATATGCTGTTTACGTACATGGTTTAGTAACTTACAGACAAGGTAGAAATACGAAAACAAGTCAGGTCCTGGAGTGTCTTAAAATGAAACCAGAATGTTTAGGCTGACCTCATCCACTGTCCAGAAAAACAGATTTATTGGAGTTCTCCTTGGGCAGTCCTAATCACTTTAAAAATGTTTGAATACAAAACTGGGTCTGGGATTAAGGCTTAAAATTTGATTTGACTGTTTCCAGTAAAATCCCACTAATGTGTCATCTACTCTCACAAATTGCAAAAAGTGAAATTGCAAAAGAACAAACAAAAAAAAGGCATAAACACCACAAAAGGAAGCTAAATTGAGTCAAAGCATATTATGTCATAACGATCTGTACTATGCATTCTCAATAAAAGCAGAAATGAAAAATGATGTAGCCGTGTTAGCTTTGAGCAAAGACTACTAGTTTATATTAATCCACACAGACAAGCCTGTATTCAGAAATTGTCTTAAAGTAGGCGTGCCGATCTAGGATCAATTTTGTCTTTGAAATCACTATGAAGAAGAGGGGGACCTGATCCTAGATCAGCACACCTGCTCCTAGACGATTCACAGAGGGGAACGACAAACGGATCAAACCAAAGCAAGGGGGTTAGTTCCCTCATATAGCAAGGGTAGGTAGCGTGTCAAACAAACGTATGGAAAAAAGTAAAAAAAGTATGGAGCGTGATTTAAAGGAAGGGTACCATAAAGTGCTCTGTGCTCACCCTGCCGCCGTATTGCAGCATGGGGGCGGGCAGCACGCGCCCAGTCACGTGGGCCATCTCGTCGCGCACCTTGAACTGGAACTCCTGCACAAAGGGGTCAGCCTCGTAGTTGGCACTACGCACCTGCAGGGGTCACACACACAGAGACAGAGAAAGGGGTGTTTAGGGTGGTGAGGTAAGTTGGTATCCAGAAGGCAGTGTCATATTCACAATGCACTAAAACAGAATAAAAAACAAACTACTCCTATTAGAAACACTCAACTTGTCAAAAAATAAAACATTAAATTTGGTACGGAATGCCCTAATGAATATGACCCAGGTTTGAGGAGGTTGATGTTGAGACAACTCACAAGTATGTAGATTGTTTTTAGTTCACATTTCCCCCAGAATTCTGTCACACGCAACATCCTGAAATAACCTTAGACATCTTTAAAACATTGTCAAATTTCCCTCTCGGTTTGTCCAATCGTTCTGCATATTTCACAGTTATTCCACCCACACTTTAATTCAGTTACTATTCACGGATGGTTCTCTGCATCTAAATTAGAAGTTTACTGTCTCTGGCAGTGTACTATCAGCCAGAGGTATGTTTTAATCCCAGGTGGGAGATTGGAAGTCTGTTTAATAAGGTGGCCGAAGCAGAGCCTGAATGAAATGCCATCTATTGGAGTCGAATGGGCGAGGTGTTAGCCTCTCTCATCCTCCAGAAAACACCATGGCCAGGCAGTGTGCTGGTGACAGCTAGCCAACAATACTATCTTCAAACTAGCCTTTCACTGACCTCAATTAAAACTGACCTGGGCCCGTATTCATTAAGTGTCTCAGAGTAGGAGTGCCGATCGATGATCAGTTTAGCCTTTTAGATCATAAAGAACAAGACAGGGAACCGGATCCTAGATTAGCTCTCCAACGTTTCGGCAAACCGTACCAATACATCCTCCAAAACACCAGTTGAGGGCATCACCAACATATTCAAATAATGATTGACATTTTCATTAACTTTATTTTGATCAATTTATTCATTCAATTTCATCCTTCCACAAGATATAGTCGGGTTGCTACCCAACCCAGCTGGTCATTCGTTCTATCGGTTCGGTTTGCCGAAATGGCTCAGAGTTGGAGAGCTAATCTAGGATCAGGTCCCCCGTCTTGTTCTTTATGATCTAAAAGGCTTCGTTCTATCGGCCAGCCACCCAGTCGCTAAGTCTTTTTGTTCTAAATCTATAGACGCAACCCAGTCGTTTGTTCTAAATGTTCCGTTGCGATGATGGCTGGCAAACATTTTTATCCCTTACTTGCTTGCTAGCTAGCTAGCCAACTTTGGCTAACACAGTCACGTCAAACAGTGTAGCCAAAATACAGTAAACCAGCTGCATTTCCTGTTTTTCTATTGACATTTCCTCATGGACAGTACCAGTCAAAAGTTTGGATACACCTACTCATTCAAGGGTTTTTCTTTATTTGTAATGTGTTCTACATTGTAGAATAATAGTGAAGACATCAAAACTATGAAATAACACATGTAGTAAACACATGTAGGAATCATGTAGGAACCAAAAAAAGTGTTCATTCAAAATAGATTTTATATTTGAGATTCGTCAATGTAGCCACCATTTGCCTTGGATGACAATTTCGCACATTCTTGGCATTCTCTCAAACAGCTTCATGAGGTAGTCACCTGGAATGCATTTAAAATTGACAGGTGTGCCTTTTACAAATCATATGTGGAATTTCTTTCCTTTTTAATGTGTTTGAGCCAATCAGTTGTGACAAGGTAGGGGTGGTAGACACAAGATGGTATTTTACCAAATAGGGCTAAGTCCATATTATGGCAAGAACAGTTCAAATAAGCAAAGAGAAACGACAGTCTGTCATTACTTTAAGACATGAAGGTCTGTCAATCCAGAAAATGTCTGGTCTGATGAGTCCAAATTTGAGATTTTTGGTTCAAACCGCCGTGTCTTTGTGAGACGCAGAGTAGGTGAACGGATGATCTGCACATGTGTGGTTAACACCGTGAAGCATGGAGGTGGTGTGATGGTACTTTGCTGGTGACAATGATTTATTTAGAATTCATGGCACACTTAACCAGCATGCATACCACAGGATTCTGAAACGATACACCATCCCATCTGGTTCACGCTTAGTGGGACTATCATTTGTTTTCCAACAGGACAATGACCCAACACACCTCTAGGCTGTGTAACGGCTATTTGACCAAGGAGGAGCGTGAGGGAGTGCTGCAACAGATTACCTGGCCTCCACAAATCACACCGACTTCAAAACAATTGAGATGGTTTGGGATAAGTTGGCTGCTTTTCCTTCACTCTGCAGTCCAACAAGTTCTCAGCATATGTGGGAACTCCTTCAAGACTGTTGGAAAAGCATTCCAGGTGACTACCTCATGAAGCTGGTTGAGAGGATGCCAATAGTGTGCAAAGCTGTCATTAAGGCAAAGGATGGCTACTTTGAAGAACGTCAAACATTTTTCGATTAGTTTAACACTTGTGGTTACTACATGATTCCATATCATGAAGAAAATAGTAAAAATAAAGAAAAATACTTGAATGAGTAGGTGTCCAAAGTTGCCAGCCTGTGTCTCGCCCACCCCGATAGCGGTCATTACCATAGGACAACTGGAGATCGAATTTCAATATTGAAACAATGTTGCAAATGTCAGAGACAGACAGCAAGGTTATTGAAAATCTTTGCTGTTGAAAACTAAACGCAAGTCTAAAAGAAAAATGGGAGATAATGTCTAGATGCTTTTTACAGTGAAGATCTAGTATACAAATGGCCTGGCTGAACTGACAAGACCTTGGATTAGGCAGACAGATGGAACAGAGTCAATCGGCATTTCAACTTCATAGATTTAGCCGGTGTTAACTTGTGGAATAGACACCGGCTGGAATGGGGTTAACCAATCAGCATCCAGGATTAGACCCACCCCTTGTATAACTGTAAATAACTCCGTGCCACCAGGCGGCACCACTGACTCACCAGCCGGCTGATCTCCTCCTGTCTGTCAGGTGCAGAGCGAGCCGTGGCTTTGATCATAGTGGACGTCTGATTATCTGTCAGTTTCTTGATGCAGCGCTGCCCTGCTACTATGTTACACACCTGCAGGGACACAGCACAAAAGCATTGAGTATATTGCAAAGCATTTTATTCACACTATTTGGCCAAACTGAAGCCACGCTAAAAAGGACAATGTGAAAAGACAATATCCGAGCCATCACAGTACGGTTTGGGTCGGTCCTATAGTGTGAATCAGGCAAAGAAATGAATATTTCTCACCTCCAGGGGCAGGTAGGTGTGCTTCTGCTCCTGCCCCACCTGGAGGCAGGGTAGGTGGGGATACTTGAGCTGCAGGCTATACTTCTCTCTGAAGTACTGGGCCACCGTGCGTTCCACCGTTTGACCATTCTCCAGCTGCAGAGGGAACCTAACCACAACAGGTAGATGGAACGGCAAGGGTTAAGAACTCTTTACTAACATTGAAAGGGGCGGCTGCGCATGAGGGGTCTACGTAAAAGTGGTCTTCAATTTCTAGTTCAGATCAATACAGTGAAGATACAGAAACGGCCTCACAAAGCTATCAAAACGTTGAGCAAATCATTCTCAAAATGTTGAGCATCAGTAGATACTGGAAAGCAAAGAAGCAGCAGCAGTAGATAAACAGCTGCATGTAATAGCATATTGGCCAACAATGACTAACACCCATTGACCTCGAGACAAGGATCTGACTCAGACATTTTGTGGTTCTGGTGAATTCTTGTGAACAGGTCAACCTACATTCAAGTGCCCGCTCCTCTCCCATCCCATCCCATCCCGCCCCACCCCACACCCCAGGCTCCATGTGCGTCTCCTCCCAGTCTCTCTCTGGCCTCTCCTAGTCCCACCACACCTCACTCTCTCCCTAGTTCCACTCCACCCAATCTCATTACTTCTTGTCCCACCCCACCGTCCCTCCGGGGCTCTCTTGACTCACGTTTGATGGCTGGCAGGCCGACGGGTTACGTTGCAAACGCGGTACTTCCGCCGCATGGTTCCACAGTGTGTCACCTCCACCTTCAGACCTGGATAGGACAGCTTTTAGGACCTCAGGGACGTGGCAATGACACAAATGTGTGTACACAGGCACGCCCAAAAGCCTAGTTTACATCCTCTTTCACGCACACAGACAAACACACGCACAAAATACACTACCTTTGATTTCTTTGGTGAACTTGACCCGGTGGGAGTCTGTGAGAGGTCGGGGCTGCTCGTCTATGTTGTGGATGTCCAGGACCTCACACATGAACTGGATCACAGGCTGGGCTTTGTAGAAGGCCGTGGCAGAAACTGCAGGACAGACAGGGCCATTAAACACTCGCTCACACTCACTCAGAATTACCAATCACTGGCAATACCTGCCAAACCGAGAGTAATCTCCCTAGCTCTTTACTGTAGATGCAAAATGTGAATTGATCTTGGTCTGCCAAATACATCACGCCAGAAGCAGCCATTTGTCATCAATTATCAGCCATAATTTTTTTTTTTTAGCTATTTAGGCCTATATCTCAAATCAAACCAAGTACAGCAGCTCAAGGCCTGTAGCCACGCCAACACGGCTCTCAAACATGAAATAAACCTTAGGAGGAACATCCAACATCCCTCTGGCTTTATGTGCCGTTAGAGGAAGCTGGCGCCTAGATGAAGACCCTAATAGTTGTCTCCACCTTAAAGGAGAGATGAGAAGAGAGGAAACAGATGCTGCAATGACACTGTGCTCCCAGTGACGTCAGGGCCACGTCTGACAGCGACGCTGACGACCGGAGCATACATGCGATTAGAAATGATGGGGAGTGCAGGTCACGGTCACTCTCCACACAGACAGTAGGGTTCTCATCCCCATAAACAGGAAATGACATCAGCAATTTCATGTTTGTTTTGATGTCGGTTTGTGAGAGTGCTGATACATTACACTTGGGAGTGTGAAAATGAAAGGGTTTTAAATAGAGCACATTTTTGTTTGTTGCTTACAGTGGGGCAAAAAAGTATTTAGTCAGCCACCAATTGTGCAAGTTCTCCCACTTAAAGATGAGAGAGGCCTGTAATTTTCATCATATGTACACTTCAACTATGACAGACAAAATTAGAAAAAAAATCCAGAAAATCACATTGTAGGATTTTTAATGAATTTATTTGCAAATTATGGTGGAAAATAAGTTGGCTGACTAAATACTTTTTTTGCCCCACTGTATGTACTGGTACATTTTCTCAGTGTTGCTATATCTTCAGCTAGGATGTGTGTGATTTTATATATGTCCCCTGGTGAGATATAAAAACAGACCATTGGCGCCTATTTGTTTTCGCGCTCTTTTAGGGCCTATTCTCCTCATTCCTTGAGCACACAATGACTAATGAAAGAGAGAATAATTTGCAGATGGCTGCACTTTTCTGCCCTTTGGTGGCGAATGGGCGAGGGGCTAGAGGAAGCAAAATGATTTGCGAGCGAGGGAGAGCGGGAAAACCGCCTGAGTGAGAGAGGCCCGAAGACAGAGCAGTCAGGCACTCCTCAAAACAAAAGCAGCCCACCAAAAATGGCTCCCAAACACACAGGGCCCTTCAGATCCCTGTAACTCCGTCTCCACAGCAACTGCCTAGACAGTTTCCACAAAGCAAGAACCCCCCCGCCCCCCCCCCCAAAATCCACTTTCTACAAAGCCTACAGCCAGCCCACCCACCTATAACCAGAACCCTCTTTCCAAACCCCCCTGATGCCAGCATGCGGCACAACACCCACACTGTGGAGTCCTCCCATATTAGGTAGAAGTTGCCTCAAACACCGATACAGGTTCAGGGCCTGCATTCATAAAGCGTCTCAGAGTAGGAGTGATGATTTAACACCAGTTTAGCCCTTTAGATCACATTGAATAAGATTACATGGACAGGGGGACTTGATCCTAGATCAGAACTCCTACTCTTATCCATATGGCCCCAGATTTTTTTATCCCCCTAAATGGTTACGGTTAGGATTGGTTGCAAAGTGATGTGCGCTGTCCTCACCGTCAATATTGAGCATCATCTTCCACATGGCGGGACGTACAGACTGGTGGAAACCAAACCACACCTCTCTCCCCCCTCCCAGAGGATGGTCGTAGCCCTCTGGGGCTGAGAAGAAGGAGCGACCCACCGGGGTGTACCTGGAGAGGGGGAGAGAGAAGAGCGATAAAATAAGGAGAGAGAAATAGAAGGGGGACAGACAGATAAGAGAATTGGGAAGTTAGTATACACAACCTGGACCAAGATCTTGGTCAATGGCTCTTTGCACAACGACAGTCTGACAACAAGCTATTTTCCCAGTTGACACTGAACAGCAACGAAACGAGAGGGTGAAAACTCCACGGCCTTATCGACAACTGATCACTGAGGGGCAAAGACTCATTAATAACAGCGTATCCTGGACACATTCTGTCAATGCAGTAGCCTGAAGCTATAGCAAACATAGCCTTATGGCAGGTGTCGATACACAAAAGCCAGTTTTTATTTAAGACTTGGGAAACTACTTTCATTAACATTAACAAGTCTCTCACTGTTGCCGCTTGCTATAGACCTCCCTCTGCACCCAGCTGTGCCCTCGATACTATATGTAAACTGATTGCCCCCCCCATCTATCTTCTGAGCTCGTGCTACTAGGTGACCTAAACTGGGACATGCTTAACACCCAGGCCATCCTACAAACTAAGCTTGATGCCCTCAATCTCACCCCTCATGAATCAATGAACCTACCAGGTACAACCCCAAATCAGTAAACACGGGCACCCTCATAAATGTCATCCTAACTAATTCGCCCTCCAAATACACCTCTGCTGTTTTCAATCAAGATCTCAGCGATCAAACGACCACCCCTCATCACTGTCAAACGCTCCCTGAAACACTTCTGCGAGCAGGCCTTTCTAATCGACCTGGCCGGGGTATCCTGGAATGACATTGACCTCATCCCGTCAGTAGATGATGCCTGGCTATTCTTTAAAAGTGCCTTCCTCACCATCTTAAATAAGCATGCCCCTCTCAAAATGTAGAACTAGGAATAGATAGTCCTTGGTTCACGCCAGACCTGTCTGCCCTTGACCAGCACAAAAACATCCTGTGGCGTTCTGCATTAGCATCGAATAGCCCCCGTGATATGCAACTTTTCAGGGAAGTTAGGAACAAATATACACAGGCAGTTAGAAAAGCTAAGGCAAGCATTTTCAAACAGAAATGTGCATCCTGTAGTATTAATTCAAAAAAGTTCTGGGACACTAAAGTCCATGGAGAATAAGAGCACCTCCTCCCAGCTGCCCACTGCTCTGAGGCTAGGAAACATTGTCACCACCGATAAATCCGCTATAATTGAGAATTTCAATAAGTATCTCTCTACGGCTGGCCATGCTTTCACATCGCTACCCCTACCCCGGCACCCTCCACAGCAACCCGCCAAAGCCCCCACCATTTCTCCTTTACCCAAATCCAGATAGCCGATGTTCTGAAAGAGCTGCAAAATCTGGACCCTCTCTTTCTAAAATTATCTGCCGAAATTGTTGCAACCCCTATTACCAGCCTGTTCAACCTCTTTCGTATCGTCTGAAATTCCCAAAGATTGGAATTCTGCCGCGGTCATCCCCCTCTTCAAAGGGGTTGACACTCTAGAACCAAACTGCTACAGACCTATATCTATCCTACCCTGTCTTTCTAAGGTTTTCGAAAGCCAAGTTAACAAACAGATCACTGACCATTTCGAATCCCACCATACCTTCTCTGCTATGCAATCTGGTTTCAGAGCTGGTCATGGGTGCACCTCAGCCACGCTCAAGGTTCTAAACGATATCATAACCGCCATTGATAAGAGACATTACTGTGCAGCCGTATTCATAGACCTGGCCAAGGCTTTCGACTCTGTCAATCACAACATTCTTATTGGCAGACTCGACAGCCTTGGTTTCTCAAATGATTGCCTCGCCTGGTTTACCAACTACTTCTCTGATAGAGTTCAGTGTGTCAAATCGGAGGGCCTGTTGTCTGGACCTCTGGCAGTCTATGGGTGGGCCACAGGGTTCAATTCTTGGGCCGACTCCCTTTTCTGTATACATCAATGATGTTGCTCTTGCTGTTGGTGATTCTCTGATCCACCTCTACGCAGACGACACCATTCTGTAAACTTCTGGCCCCTCCTTGGACACTGTTAACTAACCTCCAGACAAGCTTCAATGCCATTCACGGCCATACAACTCTCCTTCCTAAATGCATGCTTTTCAATCGATCGTTGCCCGCACCTGCTCGCCCGTCCAGCATCACTACTCTGGACGGCTCTGACTTAGAAAACATGGACAACGACAAATACCTGGGTGTCTAATTAGACTATAAACTCTCCTTCCAGACTCACATTAAGCATCTCCAATCCAAAATTAAATCTAGAATCAGCTTCCTATATCGCAACAAAGCATCCTTCACTCATGCTGCCAAACATACCCTCGTAAAACTGACCATCCTACCGATCCTCGACTTCGGTGATGTCATCTATAAAATAGCCTCCAATACGCTACTCAACAAACTGGATGCAGTCTATCACAGTGCCATCCGTTTTGTCACCAAAGCCCCATACACTACCCACCATTGCGACCTGTACTCTCTCGTTGGTTGGCCCTCGCTTCATACACGTCGTCAAACCCACTGGCTACAGGTTATCTACAAGTCTCTGCTAGGTAAAGCCCCGCCTTATCTCAGCTCACTGGTCACCATAGCAGCACCCACTCGTAGCACGCGCTCCAGCAGGTATATCTCATTGGTCACCCCCAAAGCCAATTCCTCCTTTGGTCGTCTTTCCTTCCAGGTCTCTGCTGCCCATGACTGGAACGAATTGCAAAAATCTCTGAAGCTGGCTAGCTTTAAGCACCAGCTGTCAGAGCATTTTACAGATCACTGCACCTGTAGTTAGCCTATCTGTAAACAGCCCATCTACCTACCTACCTCATCCCCATACTGGTATTTATTTATTTATTTTGCTCCTTTGCACCCCAGTATCTCTATCTGCACATTCATCTTCTGCCGATCTACCATTCCAGTTAATTTCTATATTGTAATTACTTCGCCACCATGGCCTATTTATTTCCTTAACTTACCTCATTTGCACTCACTGTATATAGACCTTTTGTTTTCTTTTGTTCTACTGTACTATTGACTGTATGTTGTTTATTCCATGTGTAACTCTGTTGTTGTATGTGTCGAATTGCTACGCTTTCTTGTCCAGGTCGCAGTTGCAAATGAGAACTTGTTTTCAACTAGCCTACCTGGTTAAATAAAGGTGAAATAAATAAACTTATGGCTGGGGGCAGTATTGACTAGCTTGGATGAATAAGGTGCCCAGAGTAAACTGTCTGCAACTCAGGCCCAATTGCTAATATATGCATATTATTAGTAGAGTTGGATAGAAAACACCCTGAAGTTTCTAAAACTGTTTGAATGATGTCTGAGTATAACAGAACTCATATGGCAAGCAAAAACCTGAGAACCAGGAAGTGGGAAATCTGACATTTGTAGTTTCTCAACTTTTGGCCTATCGAACACAGTGTCTATGGGGTCATATTGCACTTCCTAAGGCTTCCACTAGATTTCAACACTCTTTAGAACCTTGATTGATGCTTTTACTGTGAAGGAGGGGGGAATGAGGGCTCTGACTCAGAGGTCTGCCAGAAAGCCACGAGTTGGCCATGCTCATTCACGTGAGAGTTAGCTTGAGTTCCATTGCATTTCTATAGACAAAGGAATTCTCTGGTTAGAAAATTGAAGATTTATGTTTAAAACATCCTAAAGATTGATTCTATACATCGTTTGACATGTTTCTATGGACTGTAACGGGACCTTTTTACTTTGTCTGCTCGTGCCTCATGAATTTGGATTACTGGGCTAAACGCACAAACAAAAAGGAGGTATTTGGACATAAATGGACATTATCGAACAAAACAAACATTTATCGTGGAACTGGAATTCCTGGGAGTGCATTCTGATGAAGATCATCAAAAGGTAAGCAAATATTTATAATGCTATTTCTGACTTCTGTTGACTACACAACATGGCGGATATCTGTTTGGGTTGTTTTGGACTGAGATTTTAGCATGGCGTGCTTTTTCCGAAAAGTTTTAAAAAAAATCTGACACAGCGGTTGCATTAAGGAGAAGTGTATCTATAATTCCGTGCATAATAGTTGTATATTTTATCAATTTTTATTATGAGTACTTCTGTAAATTGATCTGGCTCTCTGCAAAATCACCGGTTGTTTTGGAACTACTGAACGTAACGCGCCAACGTAAAAATATTTTTTTATTTAAATATGAACTTTATCGAACAAAACATACATGTTTTTGTGTAACATGAAGTAAGTGTTTAATTTATTTCTGCTTTTTGTGAATCCTCTCTTTGGCTGGAAAAATGGCTGTGTTTTTCTGTGACTTGGCTCTGACCTAACATAATGGTTTGGTTTGCTTTCGCTGTAAAGCCTTTTTAAAAATCGGACACTGGTGGGATTAACAAGAAATGGTGTAAAATACTTCTATGTTTGAGGAATTTTAATTATAGGACTTGTTGTTTTAAATTTGGCGCCCTGCACTGTCACTGGCTGTTGTCATATCGATCCCGTTAGCAGGATCTCAGCCCAAAGAGGTTAAAAAAGGTTCTCATTCAGTATTGGTAGGCATACTGATAACACATTGCTTTTGAGTGGAGGAGGCTATGAGTGAAGTCAGGTAGGACGGCATAGGAATACATCTGGTTTCCTGCGGAATTATCATCATGCCGTGAAAACAAGCACACTTGTTTGCAAGAGCATACATTCACGCGTTTCATTTCCAATGTGGCACTAAGCAGAACTGAGTCTTCACTGAAATTCAGTACTTGATTTTAGAGGTCGACCGATTATGATTTTCCAACGCCGATACAGATTATTGGAGGACCAAAAAAGCCGATACTGATTAAAAAAATAAATAAATAAAATAAAAAAATAAAATAAAAAAAAAAATCGGTCGATTTCTGCGACCGGGAGGTCCGTGGGGCGACGCACAATTGGCCTAGCGTCGTCCGGGTTAGGGAGGGATTGGTCGGTAGGGATCTCCTTGTCTCATCGCGCACCAGCGACTTCTGTGGCGGGCCGGGCGCAGTGCGCGCTAACCAAGGTTGCCAGGTGCACGGTGTAGCCTCCGACACATTGGTGCAGCTGGCTTCCGGGTTGGACGCGTGCTGTGTTAAGAAGCAGTACGGCTGGTTGGGTTATGTATCGGAGGACGCATGACATTCAGCCTTCGTCTCTCCCGAGCCCGTACGGGAGTTGTAGTAGCTACTATCTTGTCTCATTGCTACAACAATTGGATACCACGAAATTGGGGAGAAAAAGGGGTAAAATTCAACAAACAAAAAAATGAAATAGGTCGATTTTTAAATTGTATTTATTTGTAATAATAATTACAACAATACTGAATGAACACTTATTTTAACTTAATATAATACATCAATAAAATCAATTTAGCCTCAAATAAATAATGAAACGTGTTCAATTTGGTTTAAATAATGCAAAAACAAAGTGTTGGAGAAGAAATGTGCAATATGGTGCCATGTAAGAAAGCTAACATTTAAGTTCCTTGCTCAGAACATATGAAAGCTGGTGGTTCCTTTTAACATGAGTCTTCAATATTCCCAGGTAAGGTTTTAGGTTGTAGTTATTATAGGAATTATAGGACTATTTCCCTCTATACCATTTGTATTTCATTAACCTTTGACTATTGGATGTTCTTATAGGCACTTTAGTATTGCCAGTGTAACAGTTTAGCTTCTGTCCCTCTCCTCGCTCCTCCCTGGGCTCGAACCAGCAACACAACGACAACAGCCACCCTCAAAGCAGCGTTAGCCATGCAGAACAAGGGGAACAACCACGCCAAGGCTCAGAGCGAGTGACGTTGGAAACCTATTAGCGAGCGCTAACTAGCCAGCCATTTCACTTCGGTTACACCAGCCTCATCTCGGGAGTTAATAGGTTTGAAGTCAAACAGCGCAATGCTTGATGCACAACGAAGAGCTGCTGGCAAGACACCCGAAAGTGCTGTTTGAATGAATGTTTACGCGCCTGCTTCTGCCTACCACCGCTCAGTCAGATACTTGTATGCTCAGTCAGATTATATGCAACGCAGGACATGCTAGATAATATCTAGTAATATCGTCAACCATGTGTAGTTAACTAGTGATTATGATTGATTGTTTTTTATAAGATAAGTTTAATGCTAGCTAGCAACTTACCTTGGCTTACTGCATTCGCGTAACAGGCTCCTTGTGGAGTGCAACGAGAGAGAGGCGGGTCGTTATTGCGTTGGACTACTTAACTGTAAGTATGCAAGATTGGATCCTCAGAGCTGACAAGGTTCAAATCTGTCGTTCTGCCCCTGAACAAGGCAGTTAACCCACCGTTCCTAGGCCGTCATTGAAAATAAGAATGTGTTCTTAACTGACTTGCCTAGTTAAATAAAAGTGTAAAATATATAAATAATATATATATAAATAATATATATATATATAATATATATATATATATATATATAAATAATATATATATATAAATAATATATATATAAATATATATATAAATATATATATATATATATATATATATATATAAATAATATATATATATAAATAATATATATATATAAATAATATATATATATAAATATATATATATAAATATATATATATATAAATAATAATAATATATATATATAAATATATATATATATAAATAATAATAATATATATATATAAATAATAATATATATATAAATAAATAATAATAATATATAAATAATAATAATATATATATATAAATAATAATAATATATATATATAAATAATAATAAATATAATATATATATATATATATATATATATATATATATATATATATATATATATATATATATATATATAATAATAAATATAATATAAATAATAATAAATATATATATATATATATATATATATATATATATATATATATATATATATATATATATATATATATATATATATATATATATATATATATATATATATATATATATATATATATATATATATATATATATATATAGTGCCTTGCGAAAGTATTCGCCCTCCTTGAACTTTGCGACCTTTTGCCACATTTCAGGCTTCAAACATAAAGATATAAAACTGTATTTTTTTTGTGAAGAATCAACAACAAGTGGGACACAATCATGAAGTGGAACGACATTTATTGGATATTTCTAACTTTTTTAACAAATCAAAAACTGAAAAATTGGGCGTGCAAAATTATTCAGCCCCTTTACTTTCAGTGCAGCAAACTCTCTCCAGAAGTTCAGTGAGGATCTCTGAATGATCCAATGTTGACCTAAATGACTAATGATGATAAATACAATCCACCTGTGTGTAATCAAGTCTCCGTATAAATGCACCTGCACTGTGATAGTCTCAGAGGTCCGTTAAAAGCGCAGAGAGCATCATGAAGAACAAGGAACACACCAGGCAGGTCCGAGATACTGTTGTGAAGAAGTTTAAAGCCGGATTTGGATACAAAAAGATTTTCCAAGCTTTAAACATCCCAAGGAGCACTGTGCAAGCGATAATATTGACATGGAAGGAGTATCAGACCACTGCAAATCTACCAAGACCTGGCCGTCCCTCTAAACTTTCAGCTCATACAAGGAGAAGACTGATCAGAGATGCAGCCAAGAGGCCCATGATCACTCTGGATGAATTGCAGAGATCTACAGCTGAGGTGGGAGACTCTGTCCATAGGACAACAATCAGTCGTATATTGCACAAATCTGGCCTTTATGGAAGAGTGGCAAGAAGAAAGCCATTTCTTAAAGATATCCATAAAAAGTGTTGTTTAAAGTTTGCCACAAGCCACCTGGGAGACACACCAAACGTGTGGAAGAAGGTGCTCTGGTCAGATGAAACCAAAATTGAACTTTTTGGCAACAATGCAAAACGTTATGTTTGGCGTAAAAGCAACACAGCTCATCACCCTGAACACACCATCCCCACTGTCAAACATGGTGGTGGCAGCATCATGGTTTGGGCCTGCTTTTTTTCAGCAAGGACAGGGAAGATGGTTAAAATTGATGGGAAGATGGATGGAGCCAAATACAGGACCATTCTGGAAGAAAACCTGATGGAGTCTGCAAAAGACCTGAGACTGGGACGGAGATTTGTCTTCCAACAAGACAATGATCCAAAACATAAAGCAAAATCTACAATGGAATGGTTCAAAAATAAACATATCCAGGTGTTAGAATGGCCAAGTCAAAGTCCAGACCTGAATCCAATCGAGAATCTGTGGAAAGAACTGAAAACTGCTGTTCACAAATGCTCTCCATCCAACCTTACTGAGCTCGAGCTGTTTTGCAAGGAGGAATGGGAAAAAATGTCAGTCTCTCGATGTGCAAAACTGATAGAGACATACCCCAAGCGACTTACAGCTGTAATCGCAGCAAAAGGTGGCGCTACAAAGTATTAACTTAAGGGGGCTGAATAATTTTGCACGCCCAATTTTTCAGTTTTTGATTTGTTAAAAAAGTTTGAAATATCCAATAAATGTCGTTCCACTTCATGATTGTGTCCCACTTGTTGTTGATTCTTCACAAAAAAATACAGTTTTATATCTTTATGTTTGAAGCCTGAAATGTGGCAAAAGGTTGCAAAGTTCAAGGGGCCGAATACTTTCGCAAGGCACTGTATATATATAAAAAAAATTACAAAAAAAAATAAAAAAATAAAATAAAAAAAATCGGTGTCCAAAAATACCGATTTCCGATTGTTATGAAAACTTGAAATCGGCCCCAATTAATCGGCCATTCAGATTAATCGGTCAACCTCTACTTAAATTGTCATTTTAGGAAATCATCTTGGAATACAAATCAGTCTCGCGTGCCAGCAAATGAAATGTATTATTTATTTATTAGGCCTACATCTACAGTAAATAAATCTGTCTCAAAAGTCAAATTAACATGTAGCAGAGTTGCGTCGATATGCTTTTAAAAATCAGTTCACTGAGGTTTCCAGGGATAAATTCTCAACTTTTCAGAAATACATGCATCCTGTTGATCAAATAATTAACCCAATCACAAAGTTATAACATTCCCCATTATGACCACTTGGGCGGTGACTGTCCAACTCACTTCATGGAGGGCAAGTGTCGCAGCACTACATCCACAGCGTGTACTGGGTTGGTGCTGATGGGCTTGTCCAGCTCCAGGGGCTCAGGCACGCTGCGGCCCGTTAGCACCTCGTGCAGCATGTGCCAGCTCACCAGGGACACAAACTTGATTGAGACCTTAAAGGGCCGGTCCTTGCCCCCCTCACCCGGTAGAGTGACGTCCAGATCCACCTGTGTGTGTGCGTTAACAGATCAAGAAGTGTGGGAGCGTGAGAGAGTGTGTGTGTTTTCAGTCTTACCCTTGTAGGAGCGCCAGGTAGAGTAGGTTTGACTGTGTGTGTGTGTGTGTGTGTGTGTGTGTGTGGCTGGGTGTCAGTCTATATCCATCTTACCCCTGCGGTTGCCACAGGCAGCGGGTTCGCTGTGTACAAGCTCCTCTTCCCATCGTAGACTGGCCGACGATCCCCAAAGATGGTAACCTTGAAGTGCTGCACCATGGAGTCCACCACCTCCCTACAGAACACAAGACCAAAACAAGTTAAACTCTTTTTAAACTTGTCCAACGGTCTGCAACTTGTGGCTCTGGAGCCACATGCGGCTCTTAAAACTACCCATATGTAGCTCTATAATTAGTATTCAAAGTAATAATACATAAAATATAATAGAAGTAGAATAGACACATAAATTACCTCTAGTCACACTTCAACAAGCCATAATCTGATACCACGTGAAACATTTTGAGATCCTAGCGAAAGGCATTATTCTAGGCGTACCTGTTGACGCGGCGCGGGCACTTCTCGGGCTTGATGTCCACCTCATAGAGGTAGACGTCTATCTTGGGGATATCCACCTGGAAGCAGTTGGCCAGCAGCTTGATGGGCTTTCCCATGGTGCCATAGCCAGGCCGCCGCGGCACAGTGAACAGGGGCTGGGCTCCAACGGCTCCTAGAGATGGAAGGAGGGAAGGGGGGAAATGGAAAAAGAACAATAATTCAACTTCCATTAAACAGACCAGCTCTTTGAGAAATAGGCTTAGATTAGTAAATTGTTAAAATCGGCTTTGACGTGGACACTTTTTTTTTTAACTAAAAAGTTAGGTCTAAATGGGGCGGCCGGTAGCCTAGTTGTTAGAGCGATGAGCCAGTAACAAAAAGGTTGCTGGATCGAATCCCAGAGCTGACAAGGTAAAAATCTGTCGTTCTACCCCTGAACAAGGTGCAACCCACTGTTCCTAGGCCGTCATTGTAAATAAGAATTTGTTCTTAACCGACTTGTCATTTTTATAGAACTAGGCATGTAAAATCACTTGTTGCCTGTGTGTCAAGAAGATAGAAATGTCGGCTGAAAGAATCTACTGGAAGGAACCACTTTAGAAAGTACAGAGACAGCGAGGAATGCTATGGATGTCTTACACAGGAGTAACAATAACCCAGTAGACAGTTATTTTAAAAACAACCCGATGTACCACACTCATCCCAGTGCCATGTTGGGTCTGCCGTCTCGTGGCCTGCCCATCAACATCAGGGGCAGTTGATGTGAAGGGGGGGGACTCGCCTTTTGAAGCTTTGTGCTGGTTTAGCCAGACATTTGCTATGACGTTGCTCCGCTGGCCTGTGTGAGCTGCTTAACTATTGCGCAACACTCAGTCTAACAACTGAGTTCAGATGAGGGGAGTCAGTATATGGTTTGTCCATCCTAAACTGAACAAAAATATTTTAAAAACGCAACATGTAAAGTGTTGGTCCCGTGTTTCATGAGCTGAAATAAAAGATACCAGAAATGTTCCAGACGCACAAAAAGCTTATTTCACAAATTGGCTTACAATCTTGTTAGTGAACATGTCTCCTTTGCCAAAATAATCCATCCACCTGACAGATGTGGTATATTAAGAAGCTGATTAAAACAGCATGATCATTACACAGGTGCACCTTGTGCTGGGGACAATAACAGGCCACTCTAAAATGTACAGTTGTGTCACACAACACAAAGCCACAGACGTCTCAAGTTGAGGGAGCGCACAATTAGCATGCTGACTGCAGGAATGTCCACCAGAGCGGTTGCCAGATGGTAGAGAAATTAACATTCAATTATCTGGCAACCGCTCTGGTGGACATTCCTGCAGTCAGCATGCTAATTGTGCGCTCCCTCAACTTGAGACGTCTGTGATGTCTGTTTCTCTACCGTAAGCCACCTACAACATAGTTTTAGAGAATTTGGCAGTACGTCCAACCAGCCTCACAATTGCAGACCAAGTGTAACCACGCCAGCCCAGGACCTCCACATCCAGCTTCTTCACCTGCATGATCGTCTGAAACCAGCCACCGGACAGTTGCTGAAACCGAGGGGTATTTCTGTAATAAAGCCCTTTTTGTGGGGAAAAATTCAGATTGACTTGGCAGGGCTGCACTCCTGCCCAGTCACGTGAAATCCATAGATTAGGGCCTAATGAATTGATTTCAAATAACTGCTTTCCTTAAATGAACTGTAATTGTTGCGTTCATATTTTTGTTCAGTACACATATCCTCATCACCCCTATTCAACACTTCCATCTCTCAGTCAGGCAGAAAGTAAACCATGGGAGTTTCCCCTCAGCCTCTCTCTGGTACTCTCCACCACCAAAACCAAACTGCCCCAATGTGTCATTGATCAATGAGTGTCAGTGCTATGAATGATTCACCTCCTATTGAGTCATGATGAGCATACATGAGTGGGTGTCAGTTCATTCAGAGCCCCAGCGCAGGGGGGGGAATAAAAAAAACATAACAGAACCCTTTCTCAGGTGCTGCTCATGGGATTGGTGCACGAGTGAAGATGTTTGTTTAGGGCTGTCTTTCAGAAGCCGGAGCGTTCATGGTTGTCTCCCCTTCTGTTTCTCTCGCCTGGTGGACCTTGAGGGGTAGGTACAGGGGTGACAGATGCAGGTTGGGTGTAGGCTAAGGTTAGACCTCGGTGGGTCACGATGACAGCAGAGAAAGGGGGATCGTTAGAGACGTCTGGAATTCTAGCCGAAGCTGTCCCACGGACACACACCAGCCCTTTGTGATGGAAATTATCCAGGGGGCCGGTGGGAGACTAGTTTACACATACCGCCACAAAAACAGAGCTTTTCCTGTGCTCTGCCAAGGAGGAGGAGAGGGAGGAGTAGGATGGCTGGGGGAGTGGGCAGGGAGGGCTGGTATTCCTCTCAGGCACTCATATCGTAGAACTAGCCTCCACGCTGCATGAGTCACTGGGCCAACGCAGAGAGAAAGAAACACAGGAGGAGGAGTGTCCTGCCTCTGGACACTGTGCCAGGCATTCTCAAAATGGAAAACGACACTTTCCTCCTAGTCCTGATGTTCTTTTGTACCCCCCTGCCCCCAACCTTCTGACAAGACCTTGCACGCACACACACATGTCCTCCTGATGTGTGTGTAAGCATTTCACATGAAGGTCTACACCTGTTGTAGTCGTCAGTGCATGTGACAAATACAATTTGATGCCGTCTTACACACACACACACCCTTAACGAAACACGCAAGCAAGCACGAACAACCACACACACAGGAAAGCAGCTGCAACGTCATCATCCCACCATGCAGCGAGCGAGACACAAAAAACACCAAGGCCACAGAGAGAAAAGGATAACACACACCCACAAACAGCGGATCAAAAATTCAGAGCACTGCAAAAAAAACACAAAAAAAAGTGGCAGAAACGACTCAACATTTCCACGCTTCCGGTTATTAAACCTAACCCTCCTGCCTATTTCTGATTCAGACTTTCAGAGAAATTGATTCAAAACACACTCGTGTGCAGAACTAAACTAGACGGCAAAAAGCCTTGTCGCAAAATCCCTTCCAAGGTATGCTAGCGTATTCTCTCTGTTACTGATCATTCAGAATGCTTCTCAAGCACACACACGGCCTAGTATCTCAATTCTCCCCCCCGTCTAAACTATTTCAGCCCCTTGCAGACAAAACAAGTACAAGCACGCCCCTGGGAACTGTAGAGTTAGGGGAACGTTAGAGGGATGCGGCTGTCAGGGGCCAGGGCAGGGAGTTACGTAGTAGGGGGGAGCTGACTACTCTAGTCTGAGGTTTCTCTGACACTGTCGGCCCCAGTGGCCCCGAGCTGGCCCTGTCCTCAGGTCACCCACTGCCCATATAAGGTATATTCAGTACCATGCAAGCAACACAGCAGAGAGAGACCAGTGTCTCAGAGGAACACACACACACACGTGAAGCTGAACTGCTCCAATGAACTCGACCTGAGAAACACACCAAAGGATCAACCAAAAATGTCAAACTCTACAAATCAAAAAAGTTGAGGCCAAAACTGCACACCAAAATTAGTACTCACCTATCCTGGAATACCATGACCTGTAGGCCTTCCCATAGACATAACAAGATTTCCGGCAACGACAGATGGCCTCCTCAAAAGCCCATGTGGAGGAATCAAAGGCTTGTGGTCTGCGTCATTTAGCAGTGAGAGAGGTAGCAGGTTCAAGGAAACCTACCACTCGTGTGTTTACTCTGAAAGACTGTGCGGTCAGAAGATTCGTAAAGGAAGAACGTGTTTTCCCAAACAGAAAAATTCTAGGTACTCAAGTCTTTCAACACTTTGTCTCATTTTGTTTCCTGACCCTATGACCTTCATGTTACGGACTACAGTACAGACACCAACTAAAAAGAGGCAGCTAACTGGGTAGTATTCGTTAGGGCATACCGTAGGAAAACGGCGTACAACAGAAAACAAAAAAGAGCGTTATTGGACAAGGTCAGATGGTCAGAAACAGAAATAACTGCTTTCTCCATTTGGTGGCTAATGAATATGCCACTGATATTAGAAAGAAAAAGTCAGTGGGTATGAGGAGAGATAAGATGAACTGACCTTGTTATGACAATTTCTCAGTCAAACTAACTGAAGTGGATGTGCCAAAATGGGTACAAAGCAACAAACTCTGCCAGGTTGGTTCCATCATTTATTTTATTTAAGTGTCTTTTATGAGCAAGCCGGCATTCGATCTCAGGCGACCTCAGCTTGCCACACTCAAAGATTGGACACTGGTTAACGTTCTGAGGTGAAAAAGTACTAGGCTATAGTATTACAGGCTAGGAGAGAAACCAGTTGCCACATCCCTGAAAAGCAATGGATGCCCACACTGACTGGGGTCATGTTCAGTAGGCACAGAATGGATAAAAACAGACTCAGAGATGCATTCTGCTACCTCAACTCCAACAAAAAACTCTTAAAACATATTGCAACAGTGTGCACTAATGAACATGACCTAGTTACCAATACACATGAAGTCTGGGCTCTCCCTTCCTCACTCCCGCTGCCTTCAACAATGATTGGCTGCAAACGTACTCACACAGACGCAGGGCAGACCCACACACACACACACACACACACACAGCTGTATGTCTAATCTGGACAGGCCTGGGCTGTGGGAACAGGGCGAGCGCTCCGATGCGGAGCAGAAGGCATCAGTCACAGCAGGCAGCGGCCCAGGCACACACGGCTGGACGGACGCACAGTGACAGAGCGCCGCGGGCTGGGAGGGACTGATGTGTGTCAAACAAATAGTTTATTCCCCCCTCTGTCACTTGTTCCATCTACCTCAGTGCTCAGAGAGTGTCGGGCACCGACCCGAGCCACCACAGCTGCCATTCACTCCACAACCAAAACACAAGCCAAAGCTGTACAGGGAGACCGAGGAGGGAGAGGCAACATGAAGTACTCTGAGGATGGATGGCAGGGGGGGGGAAGCAAGGCAGGCTGGACCTAGAGTGGACACAGACACACGTGAATGAGATAGCCTGGCTGAGGATTCCACAGGTGAATGTTAAATGAAGCACTGTGTAAACCAGGGCAAGCCCAGCCTGGTCAGAACAACCCCCTTGGTACGAGCAGAGGGCACAATTAAAACACATTTAGTGGTGAGGGAGAACCTCCAACTCTGTTATTAGGACTAGGAAGGGGGGTATATGGACTGGCGTTAGGCCAGGAGTTGCATTAATCCAGAATGATGTATTTGTAACAGAAAATATATATATATTTTTAAACGCAGAACAAATATCTTGCAGCGTTTTGTAAACACAGATCTAAAATGCTTCTTATTGTAATTTCTGCTCGACATCAGACTCATTTTGTGCTTCAGTTGCACTTCTCCCGGATGAGAATTCATGAAAGGGCATTCTATCAGCAGACAGAGCTCTGACTGATGTCTAGCTAATTTTCTCCGGTAAAATGCAAGATGAACATCTAGCAAAATATTTGAAAACTTAGCTGGCTACATTCTTTCCATGATCAACATTAGAAATATAATGGCCATGCATCAATGCACTTCTGAAAATGAAGGCATTTTCTGCCGAATGGTGTTTCTCGAATGTATTTTCTGTGAAGGAAAACTACAGTCGCAGACCCCTGATCACTCTACTGAAGTGAAAACTTCCAACAAAACACAGGTGAAATGGTTTAAAAACGCAGGTTTTTGATGGTCTGCGTTTTGAAAATGAAGATTTATGAACTCAAACGCGACCTCTGTAGGCTTATCTCAATGAAATCAGTCAGTGATACAAAAAAAAAAAACATCCTATTGCCAGCCAATCAAATGCATTGTTTCAAGACAGCACACAAAAAGATGACTTTTCTGGGGTAATTTCTCACTTTCAACAACATCAGGCTCTGTCTTCTCTCACACAAAAAAAGTTGGTTACCCCTTTAAGACACCCCTCACATCAGCCCTGGGTCCCTCTCTTCCTGTCTGAACCCCCCCCCTGCACTGTGCCACTTGTGTTCCCCCTATAGATTTAGGCTAAATGGTCCTCACAAAACAGAGCTCAGGAAGGAGAGAAGAGTGCCCAATCCAGGCCTCCCCCTCATCCCACTGAGCTGAAACAGACATCCCCCAGCCTCACAGCCCACTCCTAACTGGGCCCTCCTACTGACTCAGTCAGTCCTCTCCATCTATCCCCACACTCTCTCCCTCCCTCCCACTCTGGCTCAGTGATTCACTCTCTCTGGCTCTCCCACTCTCTCTTCCGCTGATTTATCGCCCTCCCCCTCATGAGTTCAATTCTAGCCACGCTCACAACATGTGAAGGTCGACACAGACAAACGCTTCTCAATCTAGCACCCATGCATGGGCTGTTTTAATTAAAACTTGTTAGAAGTGAAGAATAACATTCCTTTCTAGGCTATGGGGACACAGGCTGCAAGATCCTAACGAACACAGGCCCGTGTTCATTAGGGCACGCAACAAAAAACGCCTTGCAACGGTAAAGAGAAATTTAGTATTTCTCATATGACAACTCCAGGTTGTCCCTCCCCGTTTGTCTGTTTGTTTGTCTGTTTGTCCGTTTCTTCCAGTTGGTTCCTAATGAATACTAACTACTCAGGTCTAGCCTGTATGTGAATATTCCAGCTGATCGTCAACATCATCCTAATGTGAGTGGTGCAATGTGTCAATCTTTGGACAAGGATTTGAAAATCAAAAAGGTTGTTCTCAAATTCCCACCTTTTTTCTTCAAGTAAAGTGGAAAGAGAGAGGAGAGAGAGAGAGAGAGAGAGTGAGGATAAGAAAGGTGGTGGGCGTGGGGGTTAAGTGAAACCAAAAAAAAACAAGAGCGGGAAGAACAAGAGGAAGGAAAGTGTGAATCAGAAAGACAGAACTGCTATATATGCCCATTCAAAATTAGCTACTGCTAACAAACTTTTTAAGTACCTCAACCACATTTACCTAGAAGACCCCCTTCATAGTTGGCAACTAGCCTGAGGTGTAAGGGGACAGAGTGTGGGGGGGGTCCCCTGTACTGCCTGTGTGGTGTCGCTTTGTCTTTCGGTAAAACCCACACAGGTGTGTGTGGATGAGGCTGTGTATGTCACGGGCGTATCCATTACAACAGGAAGCAGCTGCACTTCTCATGGACTATCAAGCGTGCCAGGTTACCCATCCAAAACTAATTGACAATAGAACTCATCTTAACGTAAAATACAATAGGGCAAAAATATAGAACTTTTGAAATAATTTTTTTTTTTTAAATAATAAAAAGGGCCTCGATCTCATCACGGTATTTGTGTGCATTCAAATAGCCATGATAAAATGCAACTGTGTTCGTTGGCTGCCCATACCATAACTCCACTGCCACCATGGGGCACTGTTCACAACGTTGACATCAGCAAACCGCTCACCAACACGACACCATAGACTTGACCTGCGTTTGTGGCAGTACGTCCAACCGGCCTCACATTCTCTAAAAAGACCTGAGGCGGCTTATGGAAGAGAAATTAACATTCAATTCCCTGGCAACAGCTCTGGTGTACATTCTTGCAGTCAGCATGCTAATTGCACGCTCCCTCAACTTGAGACATCTGTGGCATTGTGTTGTGACACAGCTGCACATTTTAGAGTGGCCTTTATTGTCCCCAGCACAAGGTGCACCTGTGTAATGATCGTGCTGTTTAATCAGCTTCTTGATATGCCACAACGATCAGGTGGATGGATTATCTTGGCAAATGAGAAATGCTCACTAACAGGGATGTATACAAATTTGTGCACAACATTTTAGAGAAATTAGCTTTTTGTGCATGTGGAAGATTTCTGGGGGGGGGGGGGGGGTTTCAGCTCATGAAACATGGGACCAACACTTTACATGTTTCATTTATATTTTTGTTCAGTGTAATATCCAACCTCATACGAACAAAGATTTATGATCATGTGTTGCCTTTCAAATACCATACAGACGTGTATGATGGACGAGATTTTAAGGGTTAAAAGCTCAAGTCATATCCTATGAGCTCTAGCTAATCTTTGCATGATGCCAGACTGCCGTTGGAATTAATTTGTTTAAGGGCGGCAGGGTGGCCTAGTGGTTAGAGCATTAGACTAGTAACCGGAAGGTTGCAAGTTCAAACCCCCGCGCTGACAATCTTTCGTTCTGCCCCTGAACAGGCAGTTAACCCAGTTAGGCCGTCATTGAAAATAAGAATTTGTTCGTAACTGACTTGCTTAGTTAAATAAAGGTAAAATAAACACTGTAGCAAAATGTTTTAAAACAGGAAAGCAAGAAGAGAGAGCTTCTTATCAGTCGAATCCCCAGTTATTCCCCTTTTAAACTCTACAACCTGAGGAGATTCGGAGGTCAGTTGCCGGGGGGGGGGGGGGGGGGGGGGGAGACCTCCTCTGGAGGGAATCAATATAGCTCTGTCTGGCATGACCGTATCAGGTGTCACTCACTGGGTCTACCTGCTAGGGTATCGTTGCAGGAGAAGTGGAAAGCTTCCGTTACGACAACAGACAAAGCAAACTGTAAAAAACAGTTTCCCTGCCTGTCATTGTAAACGGCAAGAAGGAACTGTCTGACCTAGGCTACCATCTAGGTTATACAGGGTCTCCTCTATTATGGATGCTTTCCCTTTTGATTTAGGCCTAGCCTACACATCACCACTGTTTTGCAGTCTAGTCATGAGAGAAGATGACCATGCAGTCCCACTTACTATTCAAACTGAAATGCTTTGAATAAGGAAAACTAGTCAGTAACTTTGCCTCTCCTGAACTAGGCCCCTATAACATCGAAATCAAACTTTTCTAATAGAACATGGTTATTTCATTTTTTTCGAAGTCCATAACAATGCTCAAACATCAGCAGACCACTTTTGAAGTCTGGGAAAAATCTAAGAAATGTTGATGTAGTTACCCTTTAATGCAAAAGTGTGCACCAGCTAGAGACAATGGAAGGGTCAGTAGGAAGCACCATTTCCTCTAGTCTATAGGGCAGTGATTGGGGACGTTGCCCTGTGTAGGGTGCCGTCTTTCAGATGGGACTTTAATAACGGGTGTACGGACTCTTTGTGGTCACTGAAGAGCCCATAGCACTTACAAAAGAGTAGTGGTGTTAACCCTGGCGTCCTGGCTAAATTCCCAATCTGGCCCTCATCATGGCCACCTAATCATCCCCAACTTACAATTAGCTCATTCATCCCCTCTCCCCTGTAACTATTCCCCAGGTCGTTGCTGTAAATGAGAACGTGTTATCAGTCAACTTACCTGGTAAAATAAGGGATACATTTTTTAAAAAGGCACACAGGGGAATTCCCGTTTCAGAAAGTTGAAGGAAACTACAAATCACTGATGCATTTTGTTCATGTCTTATGATTAACTTGAGCAAAATAATACCTAAGTTCAATACATTTTTGAATATTGTTGAATTCCGTTTTAATGTCTGGATTTTGTCCTCATGTTCCGGAAGTGATTTTATAGGGCCCTACTGACCCCTGATAAACAGTGTGGCACATGTCTGCTGTGACAAACAAGACAACCCTATTGCTGAACCACAGGAGGCTGCGGAGGGGAGAACGACTCATAATTATGTCCGGAACAGCTCAAATGGAATGGAATGGCAGGAGATGGCTGGAGACCATGTGTTTGATACTACACCGAGTCCGTTCTCCCCAATTAAGGTGCCGCCAATCACGTGTGCTGAACGACTCATGCATAACCATGTGGACTTTTCTATGACTAACGATTAAACGACGTGAGTAGGAAGATACCCATGAAGGTTGAAGTGTGATGCTATGAAATGGAGACTTAACAAACGTTTTGTGGCATTGCTCCACTTATGACTAACTACAAGACTTCATCAAAGACACTGTACTCCCACATTGTGTATGTATTGAATTACATTTCACCTGTGACTCACACATGGCCAACAGACAACTGTTGAGGAACTCCCCTAGCTACAGTTAAACAAATAGTAGCCAGTAGCCATTCATGAATATACCTAGGTGTTTTTAGCCACAATGGGTGTATTTACATGCACTAGCATTGCTTTCAATTAGATGTTGACCGATTAATCAGAATGGACGATTAATTAGGGCCGATTTCAACTTTTCATAAGCGGTCATCTGCATTTTTGCAAGCCGATTATGGCTGATTATATTGCAATCCACGAGGAGACTGTGTGGCAGGCTGACCACCTGTTACGTGAGTGCAGGCAGCGAGGAGACAAGGTAAGTTGCTAGCTAGCATTAAACTTACCTTATAAAAAAAACTATCAAACTACACATGGTTGATGATATTACTAGTTTAACTAGCTTGTCCTGCATTGCATATAATCAATGCGGTGCCTGAAATTGTGTCACTTCTCTTGCGTTCGGAGTCAGGGTATATGCAGCAGTTTGGGGTCGCCTGGCTCGTTGAGTACTGTGTGAAGACCATTTCTTCCTAACAAAGACCGTAATTAATTTGCCGGAATTGTACATAATTATGACATAACATTGAAGGTTGTGCAATGTAACAGCAATATTTAGACTTAGGTTTGCTACCCCTTCGATAAAACACAGAATGATTCCGTATTTCACTTAAAGAATAAAAGTTGTTTTTGATAGTTTCTTGATTAGACCATATTAATGACCTAAGGCTCATATTTCTGTGTTTATTATAATTAAGTCTATGATTTGATATTTGACAGAGCAGTCTGACTGAGCGGTGGTAGAATGCAGCAGGCTCGTAAGCATTCATTCAAACAGCACTTTACAGTGTTTGCCAGCAGCTCTTAGCAATGCTTGAAGCACAGCGCTGTTTATGACTTCAAGCCTATCAACTCCCGAGGTTAGGCTGGCAATCCTAAAATGCCTATAAGAACATCCTATAGTCAAAGGTCTATGAAATTGCTTCTGAAATTGCTTCTGAAGCTAAGCAGGGTTGGTCCTGGTCCGTCCCTAGATGGGAGACCAGATGCTGCTGGAATTGTTGTTGGAGGGCCAGTAGGAGGCACTCTTTCCTCTGGTCTAAAAAATACCCCAATGCCCCAGGGCAGTGATTGGGGACACTGCCCTGTGTAGGGTGCCGTCTTTCGGATGGGACATTAAACGGGTGTCCTGACTCTCTGAGGTCATTAAAGATCCCATGGCACTTATCGTAAGAGTAGGAGTGTTAACCCTGGTGTCCTTGCTAAATCTGGCCCTCAAGCCATCACGGTCACCTAATAATCGACAGTTTATAATTGGCTCATTCATCCCCCTCTCCCCTGTTACTATTCCCCAGGTCGTTGCTGTAAATGAGAACGTGTTCTCAGTCAATTTATCTGGTAAAATAACAGATAAATAATATTAAAAAACACAAATGGTATAGAGATGAATAGTCCTATAAAAGCTACAAAGTAAAACTTCTTACCTGGGAATATTGAAGACTCATGTTAAAAGGAACCACCAGCTTTTATATATTCTCATGTTCTGAGCAAGGAACTTAAACGTTAGCTTTTTTTACATGGCACATATTGCACTTTTACTCTTCTCCAACAACTGTTTTTGCATTATTTAAACCAAATTGAACATGATTAATTTATTTGAGACTAAATAGATGTTATGTATTAAATTAAGTTACAATAAAAGTGTTCATTGTTCATTCAGTGTTGTAATTATTACACACACACACACACACACACACACACACATATAAGCAGATTAACCGGTATAGGCTTTTTTTGGTCCTCCAATAAATCGTTATCTGTGTTAAACAAATCATAATTCGGTCGACCTCTAGTTTCAATTGTATTTAACAAAAACAGTCCGCGTGAAGCCAGAAGTTAAATACATTTCCATTTCAACTTACTGTGCAGGAAGGTTGGTTGCTTGTGTTGCAATGTCAGTGTTGGGAAACATCACATGCAACAATTTAGTAGATCATTTTGGCATAAGAGCAATGACAACCAATTAGTTACCTGTAGTTCCGATTTCCATTCATGAGGTCCCTGCCCGGTTTACTCCCCGGATCACAGATGTCAAACGTCAGGAACTCTTGCTTGGTTCAATCTGGTTTATCGGCAGTTCAACGCCTCACAGGCGATGCAGCCGAGTAGTTACGGGTTCCCCAGAGTTCTCCTCTCCGCTCACTGTCAAACGAGCCCCTGTTCCAGTCCCTTTGGACGAGGGTCTTCCTCGACCCAGCGTCTGCAAGTTGTTCACACGATCAAGGTATCCAATCAGATTTCACTGCCACGGCGATACTTGCTCGAGCTTCAACGACGCTGAAACTAGCTAGCAACTAGCTAGATTAGCAAATGGATTGAGAAAAACATAGCTAACTGACACTTGTCAAGATATCATAATTGCAGATTCACTGGGCTCTTTAGTTTCTTACCAGTTCGCTTTATAAAAATCTGAAATTCGGTTTTACGTACAGCAGATATCGAATTTAAGGCTGGGCGATAATAAGCTAGCTAGCCATCTTCGACTCCTAGTTAGAATTCTCATCCGACAATTGAACAGCTACTTATCACTCAAAGTCTGCTGTCGATAGGCAGCTTGCACCCGTTTTGATGTGCAGCCTTGTTTCCACTGATGTCACTCTCCAAAAGCGGCCAGTCTCGCTGTTTCTAGGCTATCAACTCCCGGTTGCATTCGCCGATATGACTAAGATTTTCAGCCCGGTTGCCTGTGCTCAACTCTGTGGGGCTCTGACCAACTAAATATGGTGAAGTTACTACTCTGACACCGACAGGAAGAGGTGTGTTCTATCTCAATAGGAAACGCCAAACGTCAGAATGAAGCACTTCGCCCAAAGACAGTACAGTCTGAAGATAGGCAGAAACTGCTTCTCCAATAGGAATCCCCGATCACGTTAGCTAGCTAAGCTCATGCGCAGAAATACGTTATTGGATCTAACGGTCGTCTCGCGGCTAATTGCGCATGTGCACGCCGTAATCAAAAAGCACCCCCTTCATTATGTTATTTTTGACGAAAATGAAAACGAGTCCGTTTGTCACTTTCACGAGGTTATAGTAATAACATGTTCAATTACTTAAGACATTGGCTCGAATCTAGGTTGTGCCTTTAGATTTCGAAAAATTAACAAAGGAGGAAGTTTTTTTTCACTTCTCTCATTGACTTTTCACCCCAAACTCCGGCCTGGTCTGCTTGGCCAGTTTCGCAAGCATTCCTGCAAGTCTCGCGATGTTGCGCCTCTGTTTACAAACTCTGTGCTTCGACTTTAGCCAACGGGAATTAACTATATTACAGATAACACAGAAACCATGTAAGTTCTTATGTTAAAATGTTTCCCCCTTTCTCTCTACAGACTGACGTACATTTATTTTAAATGGATTATGGTTTCAGAGATAGTGGTTGAAGCTTTATGATGTGATTTAGGCTAGGCTACAGAAGTGTCGGTATCTGTCATAATAACAAATAAAAACCTGCATACACATGGGTCTTTCAGGACTGACCATAAATCCATTAAGTTTGTCAGTACAACAACAACAATCAACAAGAGTAATAAAAAACAAATGTATTTTCTTTAAAAAAATAGCCCTCCCCAACAGAGTCCCCATACTATTACACCATACAGAGCCAAAATAAGTTGCTTCCATTTCCTTTCATTCAACCTATTGGGAAGTGCTATGACAAAGACTGTTCTTGATCAGTGGCTTTTATATTGCTTAGTCAGTGTGGAGCAGATTCGCTTGTGTCCTCATCATGATGCTTTTCCCAGAGTGAAGATAAGAACTGCATCTGGATCAGTGGCGCTGGGCTTACCCAAGCTGAATTTGAACACAGAGGGGCTTGGGGGGGACTAACCCCAACTGCAAAGGCCCCGCTACATTGGTGAGCCCAAATTCATTACAGGTTATATACAAATTACCTGGGACATGTGGGGTCAGTAAAATGGTGTACAAAAGCATTTTGATTGCGTAAATTCATAAACATGAATTCCCCCAAAAATGGCATATCATTAAATCTCTATCGTCATTCCCTTCCAACATAAAGGGGCTCTACAACCCATCAGACATGTTTGGAGGCGCTTGAAGGCCAAGAAGTGAAAGTCGTCAGACTACTTTTCGCATAGTACCTTGAGGATCCACTCTGACACTACTCAACACAATACAGAAAACAAAAAGCAGCCTTTCAGTTCACCGTTTACACAAAAGAGGCTATGACTGAAAGGCAGAAGTGAGCGTAATAAGCTCCTAGGAAAACTAAGGTGGCTCAGAATACCCAGTCATAATAAAAATGTGTTTCATGCATTTCATAAAGTCAGAAAGTGATCAGAAGTGAAGGCAGAGCATATTGAGTAAGTACCCCCCAATAACCTGTGTAGCAAACCCCTATCTGTGTTGTCCATGCACACAGCGCACCAATGGGGAATCATACACTAGGCTGGGAGGAGGGGAGCTGAGGCAGAGGGTTGAGCGGGGTATGGTTAGGGGAAAAATGGGTGGTGGTGTTGGAAGGAGGGGGCAAGTATTCATGTGGGAGTATTAAGGGGGCAAGTGCATGCATGGATGCGGCTCGGTACACACTCCGTAGGAGAATGTGACAGGGTGAGGAGGCATGAGTGTGCTTGTGTTGACGATGGTGTGGTCGATGTCTGTAGGTAGGACAAGCTATTTACAATATTAAAAAAAGAGACGCTGTGTGCGCGTACAGTGTGTGTGTGTGTATGTCAACGTAGTGTTTTGGTGTACGTCGTCTCCATTGACATAGGTTGGAATGTGTACCTAGAATGTGTAGAATGATCATGTAGCCAAGGTCAAGTGCTAAAAGTGAGGGAGAAACACTTCATTCAGTGTTCTCTGGCCCACGTCTTTTTGCAGCTTTCACACCTACAAAGACAAGATGAAGACCTTGTATTGCTACTGTTACTCTATTGGTTCAGCAAGCTTAGAGAGGTTGTAGGTGTGAGAATATGTATTATGTAGGTAGGTAGGGGTGTGTGTAGGCCTGTGTGTGAAGCCTCAGGGAAGACAAATCTCCCCATTCTGAAGTAACAAACCAATCAGGTAAAGAAAGTGCCTCGTAATTCCTCCGTAGAGTAAATGCATTCTGACACAAAATATTATCTTCTTCCTGTTTACATAGGTGCCCATTTTCCATTGGTAAGCATCACATTAGGCTGGATAATAATAATAATAATGCTGGTTTAGGTGCATGGGGTGTGAGTATATTCAATACACTCAATGCAATGGTCCCTCTAACTTCTACATTGACCTCTCTCTACTGGCTAATTCTAAGAGGAGACTCCCAACCTGCACAGATGAAGTGAAGAAGCACTTAGTCTAATGTATCTACAACATGCTACACCTGCTCTTTCTATTTCCACAATTAAGAGCAGAGGGCTAGTCTCACACAGACAAACACTTCATATAGGTGCAGGGTGAGCGGCGTTGACTACATGCTAATCTCTAAGTGCTAATGTACCATACATCCCGTTGCGCGCATCAAAGCCATAAAAAAAAGAGAGAATGGCAACATAAGAATGGAGTTCATGATAAAAAGTTAACAATAATAAGTGTGTCCTTTTTGTCACCCTTCTCCCGCCCAGGGTTCCCCTGACTCCTGTTGTACCAGGGGCTTGGAACAGAACACTGGCATCCGCCACGCGGATAGGTAAGAGGCAGCATTGTGGTGGCAGTCAAAAGTCTCGGGGCAGCTCAGCGCCCGTTTTCCTCCCCTCCGTATTGCATACATAGGAGTGTGGAAGGTCGCATACAATACAATAATACCCTCTTTTTGTTTTTAAGTCAACATAAAAACATAGTCCTGGGAAAGTAAATAAAAAATAAACATATAATATCAATAATGATAATAATAACTGTAGTGCAGGACGCTGCAGAGTCTGCCTGGGTTGATCAGGTGAGGGATGTATAGTTCTGGTACTGGGGTGGTTTGGCTGTGGTGGGTCAGTCATGAGAGGGTATGTGGAGTGTGTGGGTGGTCACAGTCATGGAGGGAGGAGGAAAGGTGGAAGGCTTCCTGTGGGCTCCCAGGCCCCTCACCGAGGGATGGTGAGTCTTAAGGACAGTGGTGGTGGCGGTGGTGTGGGGTGGTGCTCAGGCGAAGTACATGGTCCTCAGCGTGTCGTGGTGAATCTGCACCGCCTTGGCCAGAGCCTGGGGGTCCCGACCGTTACTCTGACCAGAGACATGGCTCCCCTCCCCACTACAGTATGGACAGAAAGACACAGGACGCAATAAGTACCGAATAAGATCTGGAAATGTTATGGTGCTTACCCTTTTCATTAATTTTAGGTTGAGGCATACAGCTGGATCTACAAAACCGATGGCATGGAACTTGAATTCATCTTAACATTAGACTACATTTGAAGTCAACATCTGACAACAGATTTAAGTGGAACGTCCCTCTAAATGTTAACTAGACCACCATGCTCACCTGTCATGCTCCTTGTCCACCAGATGGTAGCGGGCACGGAAGGCCACAAGGCGGGCATAGTAGGCTGGCGCGGGGATGGAGACGGAGCGGGTACAGCGCACGTAGGTGTGGCACAGCTGGTAGGTGAGGATTTGCAGCTCGTCGGCGGTGAAACGATTGTCGTCCCACAGGACGTAGTAATGTGAGGGCCGACTAGTCCCCTGCAGAGTGGAAAGACCATTTCAACACTCAAGAGGGGGGGATTACTTGAAAACATGAATAACTAGTATTAGGGCCCTGTGTTTTGCCTGGATTTTAAAATGTCCATGTCAGATGGTCCAGCACCATCCTCTGACAATTGTTTAATCTTTAGTGTAATTCTCATTTCTGAATAAGGATTAAAATACAGAATAGAATCTTGTTATGTCACATGATTGTGCAAAACACAGGGCCCTAACTATATGTTTTTAAACCTGCTCTTTTAAAGTTTTCATACGCGCTGTTTTAACTTACATTCATTGTTATGTATCGTGTAAATATATGCATGTTGTTTTGTTGGAGATGTAAATCTCAATGTGATTTCTATGGTTAAATAAATAAAAGTATACAAATTAAAATCGCCATGGAGCCACAAAGGAGCGTTAAAGAGCTGCATGTGACTCCAGAGTCAGGAGGTTTAGAATGGCTCAGGTTAGACAAACACAGCTGGACAGCCGCAGGAAGCACCTCCCCACTCACCTGTATACCCGCGTGACTGCAAAGGTAGAAGTCAAACTCAAATGGGTGAGTGATGCTGGTGTCCACTGTGGTCCCTGCAGGAATGTTACCACTCTTCCCGATCTACAGAAAAAGGAAAGACAATACAGGACCACAATATTTAAATCCAAACGCTAATCCTAACATTACAACCGCAGACCACCTCAAATAAGCTCACAGGCCGCATTTGGCCCGTGCGCCGATAGTTTGAGACCCCTGTTCTAGAGTGAAACCTATAAAGCATGATACAGTTATGGTTAGAATAGCTGACTGTTGACTCACTCTCTCAGACTTGTCGGCACAGAAGAGGCGTGTGTGGTGGCGCTTCTGGACCACGATGTAGGTGATACCAGGCTGGTAGTCCTTCTCCAGCTTGATGCACGCATCCCTGATGGCCAGAAGCTCGTAGTGGAGTATCTATGCAGAAAAATAAAATATTTACTCGTTATCTGTCCAACTGATATCTTTAGAGGTAGTTGCATTGCTCACCTCTTTCTGTAACTCTTCCCAGTATTGTGCATTATTGTCACATGCTATATAATATCAAATCATACTTAAATCAGAGATTTCCATTATTTAACTGCTATAAACTACTAGGCCTATTGGTCAAAGTGCTCGGAAAAAATAGTGATCTGGCCAATCCAACTCTGTCACTTATAAATAATGAAAAATTGATCCCCATCTCTATTGATAACTATTTTTGCCCCTAATGACAGAGACCAGTAAGTACCTGCGGCAGTTGCCCCTCAGGCACTCCGTCCCTGTAGAAGATGATCCTGGTGGGCTTGAAGCGGGTCGACTTGTAGAACTGGATCAGCAGCTCTCGGACCATGTAAGAAAGGTCTTCGATAATCTCCTGCCTGGGCCTCTGGACCCGGACTGTGGCACAGTACCTGCTGGGGTGGGCGTCCATACTGCCCACCACCTGGAGAGAAAGAACAGAGAGAGGGGTGAGAATAAGAGAGAAATGAGGGGACTAACCATACAGACAGAGACTAGGACCTGTATTCAGAAAGCGTATAAAAGTGATGCTCTATCATCTGGTCCTCCTGTCCACGTAATCTTATTCACGAATAGCCAAAAGGCAACTGATCCTATATCAGCACTACTACTCTGAGACTCATTATGAATCCAGGCCCAAAACTCAGAAACCACTCCTAAAAAGCAAAAGCTTTGGAAATACAGAGATGAGCTGAAAAACAAAGACCAGATAGACAACCCAAAACATCAATATTTAATTCAGTGTTCTATGATTCACCTCTTGCTAATGATACAATGTGAGTACTAGCATCCTCTAGAGGCACAGGATAGGCAGTGTGGGAAGCGGTGTCGTCAGCATCTATAACAGTAACCTTGTAGCCTTACGGCTTGTTATTGTGAGAAAAATGGTCATCCTTCCTGACCACCTCTATAAGCTCACACACACACACACACACACACACAGAGAAGCACATATAGACGCACACAGAGGGCTGTGTGACTCAACAGCCATGATTGCTTGGCAACTACACAGCCAACCACAGCCAGGCCTGGGTTCTGGGACAGCAAGGATCGGGGTGATGTAATTTCCTCCCTGTCAGTGAGTCAGCACTGAGCCACTCTCTTCCCCTTCTCCACCTCTTCTTCGCTTCCTCATCCCTCCCTCTTAAAATACAATGTACTCTTAATAGATAATAATGTGAGTTAACATGGTGTAGTGGTAGTATTGGAGAAGCAGCCTTACAGCGGTAATGGAGGGCTTCTTCCCGTCTCCAGCAGGGGGGTGTGTTACATCAGCCCCCAGGAAGATGACAGGCTCCTGGAACACTGCTGACCTGTGAGACAGGAAGGGAGAAGGGACAAACTCAGTCAAACTCACAGGAGTTTGTCTGGTTTTAAAGAGTGCTCATATACATAAATGGGTTTCCATCCAGAGCACATTCAGACCAAGGTCGTATCCATTAGGTCCCAAACAGAACAAAACGGACTGAAAAGGGAAAGGACTTTGTGTGCCGTAAACGAACCCAACCGAGTGGAGAGAGTTGGTGAAAGTTTACCGTTGGTGGGGCACCAGGATATTGTTGATTCCCCCCAGCTTGACATTGATCTTGAGGCAGAGGTTGGAGAGGGTCTGGGGGGATGTCTTCACCACGTTCTTCACCTGGACACACTGAGTGGCCATTCCTAGGAGAGTATCTCCCACCCTCTTCACCTCCGCTACACAGGACCAGTAACAGACAGAAATTAAGTACAGATCCATAAATGCTAAACTGAAGCTATTATAAACGGAGTACAAAACATTAAGAACACCTTCCTAATGAGTTGGCTGGATATCTTTGAGGGTGGACCATTCATGACACACACGGGAAAGTAACTGCAATGAGATTGATGTTCTTCTTCGTTTTTTTTATCTCGCTGTCATACGGTGTTCAACAGTGTTCGATCTTGTCTCAAGAGGACCACAATGGAAATAAGTCCCAGACTTATTTTACTCATGTGCATGTATGGCTTTTTCAAGTTTTATGTGAGCTTGTTTTTTTTTTTTTTTTTTTTTAAATGGTCAAATTAATAAAAAAAATATATAAAAATAAAGTGCTGAGAGTGGAAAACCCAGCAACGTTGCAGTTCTTGACACAAACCGGTGTGCCTGGCACCTACTACCATACATTCACACCGAATGGCACACATACACAATCGATGTCTCAATTGTCTCAAGGCTTAAACATCCTTCTTTAACCTGTCTCCTTCATCTACACTGATTTAAGTGGATTTAACAAGTGACATCAATATGGGATCATAGCTTTCACCTGGATTGACCTGGTCAGTCTATGTCATGGAAAGACCAGGTGTTCATTATGTTTTGTACACTCAGTGTATCATAGATGTCTCGGTTACTGCAATATGTCAAGGTAAAGATAATGCATTTACAAAATATATTTCAGTAAGGGTGGTGGTCAAGCAAGTTGAGTAAACTGATATTTTGGTTAAACAATTCAACTTTAAGAGAATGTTGTAAGTGGATCATTCAGCAACTAGACAGGGTGCAGAGGAGGGCCTTGAGAATCATTTCCTGAGGTGGAGCAGTCCAACCACAGCTCCCCTCACTGCAGAGCAGGCTGCAGTGCATCTGGTGAAGGACATGCACACTCTTGACCATCCACTGAATGACTTGCTCCCTCCAAAAAGAGGTAACTGCACCACCAGGCTCCTGAGAAACAGCCACGAACTGTCCTGTATAACTGCCTGTACGAACCGCCTGCGAAACGCCACTCTACCCTCTGCTATCAGACTGTACAATAACTCTAGCTCTCACCCCCCCCAATTTTTTTTTTTACATCACATTTTAATTTTTAAATGTCCATTATGAAAAATGCCCTGTAATTTTTTTCAATTGCTCAATATTCTATTTATGTCACGTATTATGTGTTATGTATTTTAAATGAGTGTTTTTGCAATTATTAGTAATGTAACTTCTGCATTTCTTCAGTTTTATCTGTGAGCAAGAATAAACTAATGCAAACTCAGCATGAATAAGGCCAATCTTACCGTAGACGGGGGTCTTTCCGGGCAGGATGACAATGATGAGCTGCAGTCCAGAGTAGGTGTTCTTCAGGTGCCTGAACATGGGCTCCACACTGTCGGCTCCCTGGGCGTATTTACAGAAACACGGCTGGCCCTGGATGGGCATCCCAGCATCCTTGGAGATCTTACGCAGCTGGTCTGTGAAGTTCCTGAGGAGAGTGGTGAAAATGTCTGGTTAGGAAAGAAACCTGGTTCACATGGTGGTTCTGTATGCTGAGCCCGGGGCTCACACAAAACTACCTAGCGAAGCCAAGAACAGTACATATTTTATCTTTAGAATATTTACTGAATATAGAATATATATATAATATATATATACTGTTGCACTCTGACAGGAATCTCTAATACGATGCCTGAAGATTTCCACTTAAGCCGCCACTTCCCATACTACCCCCACTCCAAGCAGGGCACTTACTTGAGCACCTCCTCCCGACACTGTTTCTGGGGGGCGAAGCAGGCAATGGCCCACACCTTGATCTCAATGCCGTTGTAGAACTGCTTTCCCCTCATGTCCCACACCCCCTGGTTGGGCGTGGCAATGGCCCGGTTCTGTGAGGTGGAACAGGTGGGAGACAAAAGCTTCAGAACCAGATCAATGTCAGGGCTGTTTGCACTCTGTGAAATCCACATCTACCATAGTGGGGACTGACTTCTGAAGCCTGGTTTGATATAGAGTGGTGAGGAGGAACTCTGTGGACCCTTTGTGTCCGGAAGTAATTTAGTCATTCATTGTAGCCGTTGGTGCTCTGGAAAGTTGCTATTTTCTTGGGTTGTCTCGTGTCAATTAACTCGTGATGTTGCTGGATTACTCATAAAACTAATAGAGTCTGATTTAAGCAACAAAAAAAGTAGTCAATTTAAAAAAAAGTTAAAAGCAATGATACTTCACCACAGCTTATTATGACAGATGTCATGACTGGTTCGCGCTTATTCAACAAAACAAATCAGTTTCAATTTCTTAATTTCTTAGTTACATGATTGTATGACCAGCAAAGGAGTTTTGAAGTTGAGGGTGCAGTATTTATGAAGTTTGGCAATGAGGACAAACTAGCATAGTTCAGCTAGCCGGCAGGATATAGCTGGGCGCACATGCACACTCGATTAATTCAGGACATAAATTGCAGTTTTTATACCCTGGTATCAGAAGTTGGCAGCAAAAAGTTTGATTAAGCAATTCAGAGACTAAAACGAATACATCAGATGACAAATATTTGAGAGCGAATCTATATACAATCCCGAAATTAGCAGTAACTGACAATAGTAAAACAAAGCTTCAAACAATGTTTGAGTGAACCTGAATCCATCAAATGAATGGTGAAGTCCTCCTCACCACTCTATAGCCTACTACACACACACACAATCTAGACAGTAAATTGTGCTAAAGAAAACATAGCCCAATGCGAGTAGCAAATTAATTACTCCTCCATTTACTTTCCTGGACACATTTTTTTCTGCACCAAGTACACACAATTGAAAGGATGCTTAATGTGGCTGTACTATAAGTGCGATGTCTCTTACCCGTCCTCCATACTGTAGGATGGGGGCAGGCAGCACCCTTCCCGTCACCTCCGCCATCTCATCCTTCACCTTGATCCCAAACTCCTGGATGTACGGGTCCAAGTTGAAGTTGGCATTTTTCATCTGTGGATAGACGGGGACAACAGATAAGATATGTTATGCCTTCTTGCATGTCACATCCACACTGCTGTGCTGTCAATTCGCATCTAATCTGTGGAGAGAATAATAGGAAGTAATTTACTATGTATTGTCTTTTCCCTCAAGTCTAGTAGTAGTGTGTTAATCTGTGTTGGATGGTCTTGTGTTAAATTCATTAATGCCAATTCTCATGCTCATAGCTGGTAGTTTCGCATTGCAGCCTCCAGACACCAGGCGGCGCCACTCACTCACCAGCCGGCTGATCTCCTCCTGTCTGTCAGGTGCAGAGCGAGCTGTGGCTTTGATCATAGTGGACGTCTGATTATCTGTCAGTTTCTTGATGCAGCGCTGCCCTGCTACTATGTTACACACCTGCAGCGAAACAAAACCAAAAACCATTGAGCTTTTTATATAAGCAGGAATTTCCATCTCAAACACATAAAGCAACTGGACTGGATTAAATGGATTCACTCTAGAAGAGTCAGCGATCCCATATTTCTCACCTCCAGGGGCAGGTAGGTGTGCTTCTGCTCCTGACCAACCTGGAGGCAGGGCAGGTGGGGATACTTGAGCTGCAGATTGTACTTCTGCTTGAAGTACTGGGCCACCGTACATTCTACCGTCTGTCCGCTCTCAAGCTGCAGGGGAAACCTGGTAGGGAATGTGTAATAAAGACGTCAAAACTGACTAACACAGCGACTTGATAATAGTCACCACATGCAAGTGCCTCTAGAAAAGCGCTGGTGTCTTCACTAAATGCTAGAAAAAAAAGGTGGATAATAAAAAAAAACATCCATCCTTGTCATGGACCATATCTTTACTTTTACTATAATCACATAGACCAATATCCCAACTGACACCGATGATTTATGGGTCATGACTAGAGGCCGACCGATTAATCGGAATGGCCGATTAATTAGGGCCGATTTCAAGTTTTCATAACAATTGGTAATCTGCATTTTTAGACACCGATCATGGCCGATTACATTGCACTCCACGAGGAGACTGCGTGGCAGGCTGACTACCTGTTATGTGAGTGCAGCAAGGAGCCAAGGTAAGGTGCTAGCTAGCATTAAACGTATCTTATAAAAAACAATCAATTATTGTTATCAATTAACATTATCACTAGTTAACTACACATGGTTGATGATATTACTAGTTTATCTAGCTTGTCCTGCGTTGCATATAATCGATGCAGTGCCTGTTAATCATTGAATCACAGCCTACTTCGCCAAACGGGTGATTTAACAAGCGCATTCGCGAAAAAAAAAGCACTGTAGTTGCAGTGTACCTAACCATAAACATCAACACCTTTCTTAAAATCAATACACAAGTATATATTTTTAAACCTGCATATTTAGTTAATATTGCCTGCTAACATTAAATTGTGTCACTTCTCTTGCGTTCTGTGCAACAGAGTCAGGGTATATGCAGCAGTTTGGGCCGCCTGGCTCGTTGCGAACTGTGAAGACTATTTCTTCCTAACAAAGACCGCCAACTTCGCCAAACGGTGGGTGATTTAACAAAAGCGCATTTGCGAAAAAAGCACAATCGCTGCAGGAACGTACCTAACCTTAAACATCAATGCCTTTCTTAAAATCAATACACAGAAGTATATATTTTTAAACCTGCATATTTAACTAAAATAAATTCATGTTAGCAGAAATTTTAAACTAGGGAAATTGTGTCACTTCTCTTGCGTTCATTGCACGCAGAGTAAGGGTATATGCAACAGTTTGGGCCGCCTGGCTCGTTACTTACTACTTTGCCAGAATTTTACTTATTTTAGCTTCAAAGCTTCAATGCCATACAACTCTCCTTCCGTGGCCTCCAATTGCTCTTAAATACAAGTAAAACTAAATGCATGCTCTTCAACCGATCGCTACCTGCACCTACCCGCCTGTCCAACATCACTACTCTGGACGGCTCTGACTTAGAATACGTGGACAACTACAAATACTTAGGTGTCTGGTTAGACTGTAAACTCTCCTTCCAGACCCATATCAAACATCTCCAATCCAAAGTTAAATCTAGAATTGGCTTCCTATTTCGCAACAAAGCATCCTTAACTCATGCTGCCAAACATACCCTTGTAAAACTGACCATCCTACCAATCCTCGACTTTGGCGATGTCATTTACAAAATAGCCTCCAATACCCTACTCAACAAATTGGATGCAGTCTATCACAGTGCAATCCGTTTTGTCACCAAAGCCCCATATACTACCCACCATTGCGACCTGTATGCTCTCGTTGGCTGGCCCTCGCTTCATACTCGTCGCCAAACCCACTGGCTCCATGTCATCTACAAGACCCTGCTAGGTAAAGTCCCCCCTTATCTCAGCTCGCTGGTCACCATAGCATCTCCCACCTGTAGCACACGCTCCAGCAGGTATATCTCTCTAGTCACCCCCAAAACCAATTCTTTCTTTGGCCGCCTCTCTTTCCAGTTCTCTGCTGCCAATGACTGGAACGAACTACAAAAATCTCTGAAACTGGAAACACTTATCTCCCTCACTAGCTTTAAGCACCAACTGTCAGAGCAGCTCACAGATTACTGCACCTGTACATAGCCCACCTATAATTTAGCCCAAACAACTACCTCTTTCCCAACTGTATTTAATTTATTTATTTATTTTGCTCCTTTGCACCCCATTATTTTTATTTCTACTTTGCACATTCTTCCATTGCAAAACTACCATTCCAGTGTTTTACTTGCTATATTGTATTTACCTTGCCACCATGGCCTTTTTTGCCTTTACCTCCCTTCTCACCTCATTTGCTCACATTGTATATAGACTTGTTTATACTGTATGTTTGTTTTACTCCATGTGTAACTCTGTGTCGTTGTATGTGTCGAACTGCTTTGCTTTATCTTGGCCAGGTCGCAATTGTAAATGAGAACTTGTTCTCAACTTGCCTACCTGGTTAAATAAAGGTAAAATAAATAAAATAAATAAATTACGTAATTATGACATAACAATGAAGGTTGTACAATGTAACAGGAATAGTTAGACTTAGGGATGCCACCCGTTAGATAAAATACGGAACGGTTCCATATTTCACTGAAAGAATAAACATTTTATTTTCAAAATGATAGTTTCCAGATTTGACCATATTAATGACCCAAGGCTCGCTCTGTGTGTTATGTTAAAATTAAGTCTAGGATTTGATATTTGACAGAGCAGTCTGACTGAGCGGTGGTAGGCAGCAGCAGGCTCGTAAGCATTCATTCAAACAGCACTTTCGTGTGTTTGCCAGCAGCTCTTCAAGCTGGTGTAACCGATGTGAAATGGCTAGCAAGTTAGCGGGGTGCATGCTAATAGTTTTTCAAATGTCACTCGCTCTGAGACTTGGAGTAGTTGTTCCCCTTGCTCTGCAAGGGCCGCGGCTTTTGTGGAGCGATGGGTAACGATGCTTCGAGGGTGGCTGTTGTCGATGTGTTCCTGGTTTGAGCCCAGGTTGGGGCGAGGAGAGGGACGGAAGCTATACTGTTACACTGGCAATACTAAAGTGCCTATAAGAACATCCAATAGTCAAAGGTATATGAAATACAAATAGTATAGAGAGAAATAGTCCTATAATTCCTATAATAACCTCAACCTAAAAGGAACCACCAGCTTTCATATGTTCTCATGTTCTGAGCAAGGAACTTAAACGTTACCTTTTTTACATGGCACATATTGCACTTTTACTTTCTTCTCCAACACTTTGTTTTTGAATTATTTAAACCAAATTGAACATGCTTCATTATTTGAGGCTAAATTGAATTGAATGATGTATTATATTAAGTTAACATAAAAGTGTTCATTCATTATTGTTCTAATTGTCATTATTATAAATAAATAAATAAAAAAATAGTCAGATTAATCGGTATAGTCTTTTTCTGGTCCTCCAATAATAGGTATCGGCGTTGAAAAATCATAGTCGGTCGACCTCTAGTCATGACTTTTATTGGAATTATCTCAGACATATCATCCACCCAAAACATCCCTTCTCCGGGAAGCATCAGTAGGATCAACCATGTGACGCGACTCACGTCTGGTGGCTGGCGGGGCGTCGCGTGACGTTGCAGACGCGGTACTTCCTCTTCATCTGACCGCAGTGAGTCACCTCCACCTTCAGACCTGGTAACGCCCACCGACAGCAGGGCACAGACACAAAGATAAGAGCCAGCAGTAGTGACAGCACAGGGACAGACGTAGATGGGGAGAGGGTGGAGGAGAAGGGAAGGACAGAGTTCTCCCCATAGGCTGTGTGCACAGAAGCGCTGCTCCACCAGTCTTTCACTTTTTACTCTTTAGCGCCATCATGTGGACTTTCAAATGTATTTCTTTATGAAAACGTATAATACTGTTTTCAATCACGCCGTTTTATAGAAATTCAGGAATGCAGAATTGAGGATAGAGTCGACAGAGAGGTGATAAGGATTTCTACTAACTGAAGATGAGCTTTACACTATGAAAACATTCTGGGGAGAGCCCTGGGGTAGAAAATAACAGGGGGCATGGTGGTGAGAAGGATGCATTAGGATGAATGTCAAAAGAAGGTGGAGAAAAGGAAATGGAGAAGTGAGTGAGTCAGTAAGAGAAGATAAGGAGTGAAGTGAGGGGTGGAGAAATAGAGGAAGAAGTAAGTGGAGAAGGGATGGGTGATGGGAGAAGGAGTGAGTGGGGAAGGGATGAGTAATGGGAGAAGGAGTGAGTGGGGAAGGGATGAGTAATGGGAGAAGGAGTGAGTGGGGAAGGAGTGAGTGGGGAAGGGATGAGTGGGGAAGGGATGAGTGGGGAAGGGATGAGTAATGGGAGAAGGAGTGAGTGGGGAAGGGATGAGTGGGGAAGGGATGAGTGATGGGAGAATGAGTGAGTGGGGAAGGAATGAGTGATGGGAGAATGAGGGGAGAAGGGATGAGTGATGGGAGAAGGGATGAGTGATGGGAGAAGGGATGAGTGATGGGAGAAGGGATGAGTGATGGGAGAAGGGATGAGTGGGGAAGGGACGGGTGAAGGAATGAGTGATGGGAGAAAGAGTGAGTGGGGAAGGGATGAGTGATGGGAGAATGAGTGGGGAAAGAATGAGTGAGTGGGAGAAGGAATGAGTGAGTGGGAGAAGGAATGAGTGAGTGGGAGAAGGAATGAGTGAGTGGGAGAAGGAATGAGTGAGTGGGAGAAGGGATGAGTGAGTGGGAGAAGGGATGAGTGAGGGGAGAAGGGATGAGTGAGTGGAGAAGGGATGAGTGAGTGGGAGAAGGGATGAGTGAGTGGGAGAAGGGATGAGTGAGTGGGAGAAGGGATGAGTGAGTGGGAGAAGGGATGAGTGAGTGGGAAAAGGGATGAGTGAGTGGGAAAAGGGATGAGTGAGTGGGAAAAGGGATGAGTGAGTGGGAAAAGGGATGAGTGAGTGGGAAAAGGGATGAGTGAGTGGGAGAAGGAATGAGTGAGTGATGGGAGAAGGAGTGAGTGAGTGATGGGAGAAGGAGTGAGTGAGGAAGGGATGAGTGAGTGGAAGAAGGGATGAGTGAGTGGGGAAGGGATGAGTGAGTGGAAGAAGGGATGAGTGAGTGGAAGAAGGGATGAGTGAGTGGAAGAAGGGATGAGTGAGTGGAAGAAGGGATGAGTGAGTGGGAGAAGGAATGAGTGAGTGGGAGAAGGAATGAGTGAGTGATGGGAGAAGGAATGAGTGAGTGATGGGAGAAGGAATGAGCGAGTGATGGGAGAAGGAATGAGCGAGTGGGAGAAGGAATGAGCGAGTGGGAGAAGGAATGAGTGAGTGATGGGAGAAGGAGTGAGTGGGGAAGGGATGAGTGATGGGAGAAGGAGTGATGGGAGAAGGAATGAGTGAGTGATGGGAGAAGGAATGAGCGAGTGATGGGAGAAGGAATGAGTGAGTGATGGGAGAAGGAATGAGCGAGTGATGGGAGAAGGAATGAGCGAGTGATGGGAGAAGGAATGAGCGAGTGATGGGAGAAGGAATGAGCGAGTGATGGGAGAAGGAATGAGCGAGTGATGGGAGAAGGAATGAGCGAGTGATGGGAGAAGGAATGAGCGAGTGATGGGAGAAGGAATGAGCGAGTGATGGGAGAAGGAATGAGCGAGTGATGGGAGAAGGGATGAGCGAGTGATGGGAGAAGGGATGAGCGAGTGATGGGAGAAGGGATGAGCGAGTGATGGGAGAAGGGATGAGCGAGTGATGGGAGAAGGGATGAGCGAGTGATGGGAGAAGGGATGAGCGAGTGATGGGAGAAGGAATGAGCGAGTGATGGGAGAAGGGATGAGCGAGTGATGGGAGAAGGGATGAGCGAGTGATGGGAGAAGGGATGAGCGAGTGATGGGAGAAGGGATGAGCGAGTGAGTGGGAGAAGGGATGAGCGAGTGATGGGAGAAGGGATGAGCGAGTGAGTGGGAGAAGGGATGAGCGAGTGAGTGGGAGAAGGGATGAGCGAGTGAGTGGGAGAAGGGATGAGCGAGTGAGTGGGAGAAGGGATGAGCGAGTGAGTGGGAGAAGGGATGAGTGAGTGAGTGGGAGAAGGGATGAGTGAGTGAGTGGGAGAAGGGATGAGTGAGTGAGTGGGAGAAGGGATGAGTGAGTGAGTGGGAGAAGGGATGAGTGAGTGAGTGGGAGAAGGGATGAGTGAGTGAGTGGGAGAAGGGATGAGTGAGTGAGTGGGAGAAGGGATGAGTGAGTGAGTGGGAGAAGGGATGAGTGAGTGAGTGGGAGAAGGGATGAGTGAGTGAGTGGGAGAAGGGATGAGTGAGTGAGTGGGAGAAGGGATGAGTGAGTGAGTGGGAGAAGGGATGAGTGAGTGAGTGGGAGAAGGGATGAGTGAGTGAGTGGGAGAAGGGATGAGTGAGTGAGTGGGAGAAGGGATGAGTGAGTGATGGGAGAAGGAATGAGTGAGTGATGGGAGAAGGAATGAGTGAGTGATGGGAGAAGGAATGAGTGAGTGATGGGAGAAGGAATGAGTGAGTGATGGGAGAAGGAATGAGTGAGGAAGGGATGAGTGAGTGATGGGAGAAGGAATGAGTGAGGAAGGGATGAGTGAGTGAGTGGTAGAAGGGATGAGTGAGTGAGTGGGAGAAGGGATGAGTGAGTGAGTGGGAGAAGGGATGAGTGAGTGAGTGGGAGAAGGGATGAGTGAGTGAGTGGGAGAAGGGATGAGTGAGTGAGTGGGAGAAGGGATGAGTGAGTGAGTGGGAGAAGGGATGAGTGAGTGAGTGGGAGAAGGGATGAGTGAGTGTGAGAAGGGATGAGTGAGTGTGAGAAGGGATGAGTGAGTGTGAGAAGGGATGAGTGAGTGATGGGAGAAGAGATGAGTGAGTGATGGGAGAAGGAATGAGTGAGTGATGGGAGAAGGAATGAGTGAGTGATGGGAGAAGGAATGAGTGAGTGATGGGAGAAGGAGTGATGGGAGAAGGAGTGATGGGAGAAGGAATGAGTGAGTGATGGGAGAAGGAATGAGTGAGTGATGGGAGAAGGAATGAGTGAGTGATGGGAGAAGGAATGAGTGAGTGATGGGAGAAGGAATGAGTGAGTGATGGGAGAAGGAATGAGTGAGTGATGGGAGAAGGAATGAGTGAGTGATGGGAGAAGGAATGAGTGAGTGATGGGAGAAGGAATGAGTGAGGAAGGGATGAGTGAGTGAGTGGTAGAAGGGATGAGTGAGTGAGTGGGAGAAGGGATGAGTGAGTGAGTGGGAGAAGGGATGAGTGAGTGGGAGAAGGGATGAGTGAGTGGGAGAAGGGATGAGTGAGTGGGAGAAGGGATGAGTGAGTGGGAGAAGGGATGAGTGAGTGGGAGAAGGGATGAGTGAGTGGGAGAAGGGATGAGTGAGTGGGAGAAGGGATGAGTGAGTGGGAGAAGGGATGAGTGAGTGTGAGAAGAGATGAGTGAGTGATGGGAGAAGGAATGAGTGAGTGATGGGAGAAGGAATGAGTGAGTGATGGGAGAAGGAATGAGTGAGTGATGGGAGAAGGAATGAGTGAGTGATGGGAGAAGGAATGAGTGAGTGATGGGAGAAGGAATGAGTGAGTGATGGGAGAAGGAATGAGCGAGTGATGGGAGAAGGAATGAGCGAGTGATGGGAGAAGGAATGAGCGAGTGATGGGAGAAGGAATGAGCGAGTGATGGGAGAAGGAGTGAGTGGGGAAGGGATGAGTGATGGGAGAAGGAATGAGCGAGTGATGGGAGAAGGAATGAGCGAGTGATGGGAGAAGGAATGAGCGAGTGATGGGAGAAGGAATGAGCGAGTGATGGGAGAAGGAATGAGCGAGTGATGGGAGAAGGAGTGAGTGGGGAAGGGATGAGTGATGGGAGAAGGAATGAGTGAGTGATGGGAGAAGGAGTGAGTGAGGAAGGGATAAGTGATGGGAGAAGGAATGAGTGAGTGGGAGAAGGAATGAGTGAGTGGGAGAAGGAATGAGTGAGTGATGGGAGAAGGAATGAGTGAGTGATGGGAGAAGGAATGAGTGAGTGATGGGAGAAGGAATGAGTGAGTGATGGGAGAAGGAATGAGTGAGTGATGGGAGAAGGAATGAATGAGTGAGTGGGAGAAGGAATGAGTGAGTGGGAGAAGAAGGAATGAGTGAGTGGGAGAAGGAATGAGTGAGTGGGAGAAGGAATGAGTGAGTGGGAGAAGGAATGAGTGAGTGGGAGAAGGAATGAGTGAGTGGGAGAAGGAATGAGTGAGTGGGAGAAGGAATGAGTGAGTGGGAGAAGGGATGAGTGAGTGGGAGAAGGGATGAGTGAGTGGGAGAAGGGATGAGTGAGTGGGAGAAGGGATGAGTGAGTGGGAGAAGGGATGAGTGAGTGGGAGAAGGGATGAGTGAGTGGGAGAAGGGATGAGTGAGTGGGAGAAGGGATGAGTGAGTGGGAGAAGGAATGAGTGAGTGGGAGAAGGAATGAGTGAGTGGGAGAAGGAATGAGTGAGTGGGAGAAGGAATGAGTGAGTGGGAGAAGGAATGAGTGAGTGGGAGAAGGAATAGTGAGTGGGAGAAGGAATGAGTGAGTGGGAGAAGGAATGAGTGAGTGGGGAAGGTGTGAGAGGAAGGAAGGAGTGGCGAGATGAGTGAGGAGTGGTGTGAGGGGATCGTCTGGGGGGGGGGGGGGGGGGGGGTGAGAGGCAGGCGGCATGGCGTGTGGAAGGTACTCACTCACTGTTCAACGGCCCACCTTTGATCTCCTTGGTGAAGCGGACCCTCTGCGAGTCGGTCAGGGTCTTGGGCTGCTCGTCTATGTTGCGGATGTCCAGGACTTCGCACATGAACTCGATCACCGGCTGGGCTTTGTAGAAGGCCGTGGCAGACACTAGAGGGAGAAAGAGAGCAGTAAGTAATGCATTCAGTCAATGGAAGTGAAGTGCAGCAGAAACAGAAGCGCAGTGGTATAGGATTATGTTATTCCTAATCATTGGGTTGTTTTTTATTTAACCAGGTAGGCAAGTTGAGAACAAGTTTTCATTTACAATTGCGACCTGGCCAAGATAAAGCAAAGCAGTTCGATACATACAACAACAACAGAGTTACACATGGAGTAAAACAAACAGAGTCAATAATACAGTAGAAAAATAAGTCTAATATGATGTGAGCAAATGAGCTAAGATAAGGGAGGTAAAGGCAAAGAAAAAGGCCATGGTGGCGAAGTAAATACAATATAGCAAGTAAAACACTGGAATGGTAGATTTGCAGTGGAAGCATGTGCAAAGTAGAAATAAAAAGAATGGGGTGCAAAGGAGCAAAATAAATAAATACAGTAGGGGAAGAGGTAGTTGTTTGGGCTAAATTATAGATGGGCTATGTACAGGTGCAGTAATCTGTGAGCTGCTCTGACAGCTGGTGCTTAAAGCTAGTGAGGGAGATAAGTGTTTCCAGTTTCAGAGATTTTTGTAGTTCGTTCCAGTCATTGGCAGCAGAGAACTGGAAGGAGAGGCAGCCAAAGGAAGAATTGGTTTTGGGGGTGACCAGTGAGATATACCTGCTGGAGCGCGTGCTACAGGTGAGTGCTGCTATGGTGACCAGCGAGCTGAGATAAGGGGGGCTTTACCTAGCAGGTTCTTGTAGATGACCTGGAGCCAGTGGGTTTGGCGGCGAGTATGAAGCAAGGGCCAGCCAACGAGAGTGTACAGGTCGCAGTGGTGGGTAGTATATGGGGCTTTGGTGACAAAACAGATGGCACTGTGATCTACTGCATCCAATTTATTGAGTAAGGTATTGGAGGCTATTTTGTAAATGACATCGCCGAAGTCGAGGATCAGTAGGATGGTCAGTTTTACGAGGGCATGTTTGGCAGCATGAGTGAAGGATGCTTTGTTGCAAAATAGGAAGCCGATTCTAGATTTCATTTTGGATTGGAGATGCTTAATGTGAGTCTGGAAGGAGAGTTTAGAGTCTAACCAGACACCTAGGTATTTGTAGTTGTCCACATATTCTAAGTCAAAACCATCCCGAGTAGTGATGCTGGACGGGCGGGCAGGTGCGGGCAGCGATCAGTTGAAGAGCATGCATTTAGTTTTACTTGTATTTAAGAGCAGTTGGAAGCCACGGAAGGAGAGTTGTATGGCATTGAAGCTCGTCTGGAGGGTTGTTAACACAGTGTCCAAAGAAGGGCCAGAAGTATACAGAATGGTGTCGTCTGGGCAAGAGGTGGATGTTGTGTTCGCTAGGGCATGCAAGTGAAAACATATAAGAAATGGTTTCAGAGGAAAAGGAAAATTAGTTTCTTGTAGGACAAATCAACTTAGATCCTGCCTGTTTCGGTCTGTTTTCTTCCATTTGGTGACTAATGAACACAACCCAATACTATAGAATGAAGTCATTTCTAAGCATTGATCTGTAGTGAATTTGTACACAACACAAAACAGATGTTAAATCATAGACCACTGTGAATGTAACTTTAAGAGCATACCTAAGATGAGATTTTCATTCCATCATGTAGATGCAACTTTTTATGATCTGTGACTTCATACCCTCGAGTAGATCTTGCCTGGTGGGACTCAGCCGACTCACCATCAATATTTAGCATCATCTTCCACATGGCGGGGCGTACAGACTGGTGGAAACCAAACCACACTTCCCTCCCCCCACCCAGCGGATGGTAGTATCCTTCAGGTGGGGAGAAGAATGATCGTCCCACCGGAGTGTACCTGGATGACAAAAAAATGACGTTATGAAGAATGACTCATTTGAGTCTCAGCACCGCAGCATGATTCAATGTCCAGTAATTCTGTGTCACCTATAAGGCTTTGCAGACATAAGCCCAATAGAATGATTCAACAGCTTGTTTGTGTGATCTAGTCAAGCCTCCAAGTCACTGTCTGATTATTAGATTTTGTTAATGTGACACCTTTACACAGTTCTCATCTATCAGGTATCTGTTGTTCTGTTCATCAACTCTAGAGATGTAAATATAATAGAATCTAAAACTAAATCGCTGTTCAACAAGTTTGATAGGAATGTCTTGCTAAAATAACAAATTATTCACACCTCAAGGCAAACATATGCCTTTCAATTAGTTTGAAGACAACATGCACACAGAGTGCTGTCCTGTGGCATATGTGTTTGACTGTTTGTGCATCATAGATCCTTGAAATTAGCCACAAGCTTCTCTGCCCTTGCTTTCATAGTGTGTGTGTTTGCATGCGTGTGCGCGTGCCCTCCTACCCGTCTGTGCACGTGTGTGCTTAGTGTACCGTACCTCATGGAGGCCAGGTGGCGCATGGCCACATCCAGGGCTTGGACAGAGTCCAGGGGTACCTGCAGGCGCCCGCTGACCAGCGTCTCCTGGAGCAGACGCCATGACACCGTGGCCAGAAAGCGGATAGACACCTTGAAGATACGATCCTTCCCCTCCCCGGGGATAGTCACCTCAAAGTCCACCTCAAGGGAGAAACAGGAATGGAGGAGAGTTTAGGTGGAGGGGATATGGGTTACAGGATACATCGATTGAAAGGATATAGACAGGAGTAGAACGGGACTTGCTGAAATGTACAGGACACACTTTCTCTCCCTTATGCCTACCTTCTCACTTCCAATAGGAAGCGCTAGCACCGTATAGATATTCTTCTTGCCGTCGTACACCGGCTTCCTGTCGCCAAAGAGCTGGGGCTTGAAGTGCTGCACCATGTATTCCACCACTTCCCTGCAGGGGGCGAGACAGAGTCAAACACACCAGGGTCACCATCATGGCCACCAGAGGTGACAAAACCACAAAAGACTACCATATGTCAAGAAATGTAGTGCTCCAAATTAAACCCAACATCCTATCAGAAATCTGGATTTAGGATGGGTGTTTTCTGGGGAGCAGGGAAGACCCGATTCGATTGGTTGTGGATCAAGCAGGATACAGCTGGTGAGAAGTGATGTCTCATTGTCGTGGGGGAATCCCTCAGACAAAGGGAGGTAGGGGAGATAGCTGTGGGGCCACAGCACCTCTGAACACATGGTGCCTTGGCTTTCGTCTAAGTGTGGGGGGTAGAGTGGACGGGTTGAAAAGGAGAGGTCATGTTGGGTTGACCTTTCGCATGCCTGCATGGACGCTTTGTCTGAAAAAAACTCCTACTAAGTAAGAACGAAGCTCTAAGACGTGTATTCGGTGTGTGTATACTTCGTACATTTAACTCAGCTTCTCTGTTAAACAAGTAAATGAGAGCGAAAGAGATAAGCTTCTCTTCTGGGACCAGTTTTTTGTTGGATATTAAAGAGCTGGAGTTACACTTTATGAGGTTGTACAACGGCTGAAAGAAATCCTCAGTCAAATCAAAAGAAAGAAAGAAACGCAGGCAGCTCAATTGGCCAAACATTGAAAACAATGTCTGGGGTTTAGAATATATTGGGCCAATGATGACCACCCTACAATGGGGATCTCTCGAAGACCGTTAGTCATGTCCTGGCGAGGTAATGGTGGACACTGGACTAGAGCGTCATAGTCATGGTGCACTAATGAACTGTGAGTCTCTCTCTGAATCACCTTGAGAAGTTGTTGGACCTCTGCAGACTAAAACTTCTACATTGTGTGGTCCTCCAAGTTCTGACTATGGCTCAGTTCTACAGTCCATATTCTGTGGTTTTTAACAAAACATTGGTAAAATGTTAGCCATCAAGTGGACCACTGCATCACCTATAGTAGGGGACACCTGGGTGAAAGGTGTTGAGTTGGGTAACCTCACTCCCCAGGCTATTGCCCACAGGGGACGAGGTCTGGCACATGAGACTATGTAGGGTGACACGTTACTCTACCTGTTGACCCGTCGGGGGCACTTGTCAGGCTTGATGTCCACCTCGTAGTGGAACACGTCCATCTTGGGGATCTCCACCTCAAAGTAGTTGGCCAGCAGCTTGATGGGCTTGCCCACAGTGCCCATGCCCGGCCGGCGGGGTGCCTGGAACACCTGCTGCAGAGGTGGGGGGAAGGGCCCCATGGGCACTGGAGGGGCAGTGGTAGACATGGGCAATTTAGGGAAAGGGTGTCAGAGGTTTAGGCAAGGGCAGAAACGGTAGGTATGTGGGTATGGGAGATGAAATAAATGGAGTAATGAGGAAAGGAAAGTGAGCATGGGCATGTGATGACGGGCAGAGAGAGGGGGCATTGGGTGACGGCCAGAGAGAGGGGTCATAAGTTGGATGACGGGCAAAGAGAGGGGGCATTGGGTGACGGCCAGAGAGAGGGATCATAAGTTGGATGACGGGCAGAAAGAGGGGTCATAAGTTGGATGACGGGCAGAGAGAGGGGTCATAAGTTGGATGACGGGCAGAGAGAGTGGTCATAAGTTGGATGACGGGCAGAGAGAGTGGTCATAAGTTGGATGACGGGCAGAGAGAGGGGTCATAAGTTGGATGACGGGCAGAGAGAGGGGTCATAAATTGGATGACGGGCAGCGAGAGGGGTCATAAGTTGGATGACGGGCAAAGAGAGGGGGCATTGGGTGACGGCCAGAGAGAGGGATCATAAGTTGGATGACGAGTCAGAGGAAGAGACGGGAAGAAGTCGAGAGGAAGAAAAGGGCAACAGACGGACAGGAAGGAAAAGGTTGAGCGGCAAAATATGGGGATAATGAATGAAGGAATAGGGGTATGTGGAGAGAGAGAGAGAATAGCGGGAGAGAGGGGCGGAGGAACAAAGCGATTAGGGTGAGAGGAAGGAGGGTGTGAACGAAAGGGAAGGGAGAGGGGTGGTTGGTGGTTCAATGATAATTAAAGGGTAAGAGAGAGAAAAAGAATACATTAGGGCGACGCTGGATACACCAAGCCGGACAGACAGAGAAAGATACAGGCATTTCCTTAAACATGCAGGCAGGGTGAGAAACAGGTAGCAGAGGAGTAGGCTAGCCTCACAAGGGCTTCTAGTGTGATTTTGTATTGAAGATAATTTTTTGACCTCTGCCGACATAAGATGGAATGATCACAAATGTGCCTTAGCTAGTTAGCGACAGTAGCATAGGCATACAATCCAACGGTCACAGAAGACAACTAAAAGCCTGCATTTGAGATGTTTTCGTTTGACATGAATGCTACTGCTAGCCTCTTGTCAAACATCATTTGAAACTTAGTTATTGAGCAGAGAGTGAATACAATACACAAACTGCAGTGAGGAAAACAAGTATGAGAGGTGTATGACTTCAGATCGGCCTGGTAAAATGTGAGACTCCTGCCTTCCTCCCTGCCCGAGAGAAGACCCAGCCCAGCCCAGCCCTGTCCAGACCATGTCTTAACCTCTGCTTCCCCAGAGAACAGCCCTCTCACAATCACAACAAAGACCCAGCTGCCCTCCTCCTCCATCACACAGATAGGGGGGCTGGGGAGAGAGAGAGAGCCCCCACTACCACACAAACACAGGGGTCCCCCCCAACATTCCCAGGCTTACCATGGAGACTCCACAGCAACACTGGCATTGTCATGGAGATCAGGAACCTGGGAGGGGCAGTGGGTGGGTGGAGGGGTAGTGTGAGTGTGTGTGTGTGTGTGTGGACCTTGGCCTTTTTCATCCTGAAGCAGCGTTAGTGTTTCCACATTATGTCCGAGCGGCCTCCTCCTCAGTCATTAATCTCTCTCACATGCGAGGCCTATAGCTGAGCGGCGAGCTTGTGGTTTAAAAGGCAAGTATTGGAAATTCTGTAGTCAAGCATAGCAGTCAGTCAAGGATGTATACGCTCACTAGGCCTTGAAAAAGCAGCCAACTACGGACTGGCAAATCTGGCATGATAAACCACATAAGACTAGGAAGATTCTACTGAAGGTGTGTTTGTTACGCCTACGGCATAAGTCTCAACAGTCTTGACACCGAGTAGGCTAAACACACTGACACACACGCACAATTGCAGAGACACACACACACAGGCAGCCCGCCCCACCCCAGTGTAGGCAGATGGTGAGAAGTGGAGCCAGGGCTCACACATCCCCAGACAATAGGAGTCTTTCCCTGGCACTGGGGCCCTTTCCATGTCAACTGTGTGTGTTTCTCCCTGGAGTTTGGTTTAGGCCAGGGTCCTTTTTCTTTGAAACATGGAATTACACACACTATTCCCTGCTGACATCACTAGAGATGATCCCATGTCTAATAGCAGTCTGGAATGGTGATATAGCTAAGAGTTAACCATTTATAGGTTTAAGTTTAAATAAATATTAAAATGCTGTCCTGAGGTACAGGTATAAAACATTCTAGTAGCTTAACTCTAGTCTGAGGACAGGGTCTGTGTTAAATGGGGCATTGCAGTAAAACATGTGATTTTCCTGTGTTTTTTTTACATTTCCACAGGGAGGTTGAAAAGAAAAATACTGTGAAAATTATGATAATGCATTTTAGTATAAGAGCTGTTTGAAAAGACCGCCTGAAAATGTCAACTTGTTTGGATGGGTGGTTTTTTTGGACTGCCTGGTGACATCCCCAGATGGTATAAGCTAATAGGCCAATAACAAAGACAGTTTGTCCTTTCTGCCAATAACAGCTATTTTTTAGGTTATACATCCTTCCAATTAGGCTCCTCCAATTAGGCCCCTCTCTCAGACAGTCCTAGCAAAATTTTTGCTTGAGATATTACAATTTTCTAAGAAGATATTTTGGTTTATTTTTGACAATTTTAACTGAAAACAATCACAGTAAGGTACTTAATTGCTACGCAGACATGATTTGATATTGAGATAAAATGGCTGCATTGGACCTTTAATGGAAAATACCACTCAAACTATATTTTGCTATTTGTTTCATTAATCCACTGTTGATACAGTCCCAAAATGTTTTGCATGTCATCAATCAGGTTTTCTAGATATAGAACTTTTAAAATACAGAAAGTGTCAAAGTATGCTGCGTTTTGTATCATATGATCAACAGTGGACTAATGAAAGAAATACCAAAAGAAAGTGGATTTTTTTTTTGCTGATTAACTGACTAATATGAAAGTGTAAATGGTTTCCTATACAGGTTCAGTAAAATCCTACTAGTCCCATATCTGGAGGCCAGTCAGTCAACGTAGTTGCGTAAAGATACACAACAAAGAATATGTAGCTTTGGTCAGAGAAGAAGACTTCTGGAGATGGGTGGGTCTGGGGGGGTCATTAGCTGTTTGTCCCCGTCCCCCTCTCTAAAAACAAACAACTCCATATTTAAGTGTCAACAAGCTGTCAAACGATTGGCCTTCTCCATTTGAATGACAGTGAATTTTAGCTAACATAACTGTGCTTAACACTAACACCTGGGGACCAATCTTTGTGATATCAACTTTTCGCATTCCATTGGTCACTAAATCTTCTATGTTCGTGATCAATTTCAGACTTGGTTAGGGAGTCACTAAAAGATTTGATTATGCAGACTGGAATTCAGACCAGACTAAAGCACAGCATCATATCACAGGTCATCATAATATTTACAATAGTATGGCTGTCTGCCCACTTTAAGTAACAACAGTGAAACACCACATGCTTTTTGATATGCCATAACTTGCCTTTCGTGAACTAACACTGACACTTAACTTCCCACCCCTACTAGCAAGGACTTCGCTGATAACTACTTCATTGAGGGAAAATGTACTTACTATGACTAAGATGTGGATGTCCCACCTAGCTATTTTAAAGATGAATAAACTGTAAGTCGCTCTGGATAAGTGTCTGCTAAATTACTAAGATGTAAATAACTCTAGCATTACCAAATATGAACATTCAATTGGAATGACCTTGATGTAAAAATGTTGACACAGGAGGTTCCATGGCGGTTTAATTTCTATAGCATGTACTAATCTAAATAATAATCACAATGTAAGGAGGTTGTCCAATAGCTACTCATTTCAGTTTTCAAAAACATAACTAATTGGGGTGTTCACATAGACATGAGTTAGTTCATTGTGGATTCATTTTGGTAGGGTGTGAAGAAATTCTATTTGGATCGGTGCACTTTTCTATCATTCCAAAAAATGTATGTTGAAGACAGACTGCCAAAACAGAGAGCCTGGTATTTGGGGTGTGTGAGTGAGAGGGGTGCTGAGTAGTGAAGGCGGGCTTTACCTCGTGTCTCCACGCCAAAGATTCCCACGGCCCCCCTGCCCCCGCCCCTGACCCTGGACATTTTCAGTGCACCAAAAGACCCGTCTCTCGGTATGATAAGTAATTTCGTATAGTCCACGAGCTATGGTTGAAAAATACCCACAATCGTTGTGATGGACGAGTTTTTCAGCCAGCCAGCTAGCTAGCATAAGAGAATGCTGCACCAGATATTCAAAAAATATGGGCAATTGCATGTTACCATATGCTGCTATAGCTGAAGATAAGCAAAAATTCCACCCTTGACAGAGAAGAGAGAGAGAGACATACCAGCGCCAGACGGTCCCGGCTCCATCCCATCCACTTAACCGCGCGGGCACTAGACAGTCCAGGGTTCTATGGCCACAGCGCCAGCCCTTCCAGGCTGGAAGAGTTGCAGACTTCCAGCCCCCTCCTCTCGGCGTGTAGTCTTCTCCGTACTCGCCAAACCCCCTTCCCTTCCAGTACCCCAGACACGCAGAGTTGTAACGACAAAAGCTGCCTGTCTGATGACCAGAGAATCGCTGTCTGAACGGCTCTTGTGCGATACCTTGCATCGGGTTTCTTTCCTCTCTTTACCTGGCCTGATAAGATTAACCGTGGCGCTATGGTTTCTTATCGGTCTGTTATGCTCCTGCTCACTGTTCAAGAACGATTCTCCAGTGGAACAAAAAAAAAGGGTCAGTCCCCCCCTCCCCGAATTCTGAAACCTCTTCTTTGACTTTGAATGATGTTGCATTCTGTACACGAGTTGTTGTAGTCGCCCTCTACTGGATGTCTGCTGTCTTGGCGTAGCAGCTGAGCTGTACATGGTTAGTGCTATCTGGAATTGTTGGCACGTCCCTACCCAATCAACGTTTTCTAAACTCGGTCCTGAGGACCTCAAGGGGTCTAAATTTTGGGTTTTGCCCCAGCACTACGCAGCTGATTCAAACAACCAACGCTTGATGATTATTTGAATCAGCTGTGTAGTGTTAGGGGAAAAAACAAAAAGGGGTCCCCCGAACGGAGTTTGGGATACCCCTAACCCTTACCTATTTTAAATTCCACTTCAGTAGGGACGTTCCAAGATCCCAGATAGCACTGAGTCCAATTTGAAACCTATCCAGTAAATGTTTAAATATCCTATTTGACCCACAGAACATCAATTTACCCGAACAACTTTTCTGTCAATCCACATGCAGAGAAATCTGTATAAACAGTTCCAGGCGGAAATGGTCGGTCTTTTGATTACGTCACTCCGTCGAATAAGGAAGGGGACGTCATCTTAAACTGTGAGTTGGAAGGTTTGTGAAATATGTAAAAAATACGGCTCATAATGTTGATAATTCATGATCTCTTTCAACAATATGAATGAAATCGACCATTTTAGTGCAAAGTGCAATTGCTTTGTACATTTCAAACAGTTATCGTTGGTCATCATCATTGGTTATCGCTCCCTGTCCGGTTTGATTGAGTTGTGTTAGCTAGCTAGCTACCGTAGCTATGATAACTATGTAGCTATCCCAGACTTGATCTACATGAATCAGAGATGCATAGTCATATAGCTAGTTATCAGAATATTAATTGTTAAATATATCCCGTTTATGCATGCATGCATGGAGACTAGTGGCGTGTGTATCAGAACTAATCAGATAGTGGGGTACGAAATCATTAACACCCATAGAGATAAGCAGAAATGGCTATAAAATATATAATTCAAATATTGAGCTATATGGTATGCTCAACATTTTTTGTAAATTATATTATTATATACTAATACAATTGCTCAGAGAAATACATTTTGTTTAACAAGTAACACATGTTTTTCTCAAAAAGGCAAGGGTCAAAATTATTGACTCCCCTGTTTTGGTAGCCTGGCCGGTAGGCGCGTTTGGCCAGTAACCGAAAGGTTGCTGGATTGAATCCCGGAGCTGACAAGGTAAAAATCGGTTGTTCTGCCCCTGGGCAAGGCAGTTAACCCCCAACAAAAACTGCCCCCCTGGAGCCGATGATGTGGATGTCTACCAACATATTTTACAGTAGGTATGGGGTTATTTTCTGCTGATGCATTCTCATTGACGCCAAACTAGTGTTGCACGGTAAACCGAAACTTCAGTACTTAAAAAAAAAAAAACTAGAACATGAAAAAAGGTTTGGTACTATAATTGTTTTAAACTTTCGGTACTTATATAAATTGTCTCACGCCATCTACTGATTGAGAGAGGAACAAGTCTGTCTATCAGCTGATGTCCCATTATAGCGCGAGCGCTTCATGCCTGCTTCACTTACTCATTGCTAGCTCTAGCCTGTCTTGAGGAACCACTTCACTCCCTGGGAGTCTTGGCTGCATCACGTTAGCGCCACACGTATGCTGCACAGAAGTTAACACACTTAAATAATGCAACACAGCATTTAGAAATGTTGCAACTGTTAATTAATGTTCACAAAACAATGTTCATTACAGGCTAGAACACTTTACAATGCAATAAGATACCAGTAGCTCAGGCTGGTCTCATAGACTAGACATGAATCCAGGACACTCAAATTAGTATGATGTTATGTTTGGTATGGTTACATAAGGTAGGAAAACACGAAAGCAGGGTGGTTGGTTGAGGTGGATGGGTGTTCTATTCTCATCATGGACAATTTTAGCTAATTATCAGCTACGTATTACTTTTTAGCTACTTTGCATGTTAGCTAAGCCTAACCTTAACCCTTTTAGCAAACCCTTCCCCTAAACCTTTAACAGGCCTCTACACAGACGACACCATTCTGTATACTTCTGGCCCTTCCTTGGACACTGTGCTATCTAACCTCCAAACGAGCTTCAATGCCATACAACACTCCTTCCGTGGCCTCCAACTGCTCTTAAACGCTAGTAAAACCAAATGCATGCTTTTCAACCATTCGCTGCCTGCACCCGCACGCCCGACTAGCATCACCACCCTGGATGGTTCCGACCTAGAATATGTGGACATCTATAAGTACCTAGGTGTCTGGCTAGACTGTAAACTCTCCTTCCAGACTCATATCAAACATTTCCAATCTAAAATCAAATCTAGAGTCGGCTTTCTATTCCGCAACAAAGCCTCCTTCACTCACGCCGCCAAACTTACCCTAGTAAAACTGACTATCCTACCGATCCTCTACTTCGGCGATGTCATCTAGAAAATTGCTTCCAATACTCTACTCAGCAAACTGGATGCAGTTTATCACAGTGCCATACTTTTTGTTACTAAAGCACCTTATACCACCCACCACTGCGACCCGTATGCTCTAGTCGGCTGGCCCTCGCTACATATTCGTCGCCAGACCCACTGGCTCCAGGTCATGTACAAGTCCATGCTAGGTAAAGCTCTGCCTTATCTCAGTTCACTGGTCACGATGGCAACACCCACCCGTAGCACGCGCTCCAGCAGGTGTATCTCACTGATCTTCCCTAAAGCCAACACCTCATTTGGCCGCCTTTCCTTCCAGTTCTCTGCTGCCTGTGACTGGAACGAATTGCAAAAATCGCTGAAGTTGGAGACTTATCTCCATCACCAACTTTAAACATCTGCTATCTGAGCAGCTAACCGATCGCTGATCGCTGCAGCTGTACATAGTCCATCGGTAAATAGCCCACCCAATTTACCTACCTCATCCCCATACTGTTTTTATTTATTTACTTTTCTGCTCTTTTGCACACCAGTATCTCTACCTGCACATGACCATCTGATCATTTATCACTCGTGTTAATCTGCAAAATTGTAATTATTCGCCTACCTCCTCATGCATTTTGCACACAATGTATATAGACTATTTTTTTCTACTGTGTAATTGACTTGTTTATTGTTTACTCCGTGTGTAACTCTGTTGTTGTCTGTTCACACTGCTATGCTTTATCTTGGCCAGGTCGCAGTTGTAAATGAGAACTTGTTCTCAACTAGCCTACCTGGTTAAATAAAGGTAAAATAAAATAAAACTCCTAACCTTAACCCTCAATAACTCAATGCATGCACACACTCCTATTGAATATGCATTCACCTTTATTGTGAATAGGCCTAGACTACATCTTGATTTACCCCGTTTATCAATTGTGATTTACAATTCAAATAAATGATTACCATTATGTTGTTATGTAGTTAGATTGGTAAAAACAAAGTCCAATTGATTGTATACTATCATTGATTCATTAATGCAAGGCTCTCCAACCCTGTTCCTGGAGAGCTACCATCTTATAGGTTTTCCGTCCAACATCAGTTGCAACTAACCTGATTCAGCTTATCAACCATCTAATTATTAGAATCATTTGCGCTAGATTAAGGTTGGAGCAAAAACCTACAGGACGGTAGCTCTCCAGGAACAGGGTTGGAGAGCCCTGTGTTATTGCATGCATGGCTGTCTTTGAAAAATTTTAATGAAACATTTCAAATGTAATGATATTGAACTCAGAAGATCTGTCTGGATCAAGTGCCATTCTGTGACTTTGGCTAATATGCCTTCTTGTTTTGCCGTGGTATCGTTTTGGTAGCAAGTATCGCGATGGTATCGAGTATCGCGATACTAAACCTGGTATCGAACAAAGTCAAAATTCTGGCATCATGACAACATTACGCCAAACCCACCACTGGTGTGTGCGTGACCAAATAGCTCTATGTTCATGTCATTGGACCAAAGCACCTGTTCCAATCCAAGTGCCAGTGCTGTTTAGCAAACTCAAGGCATTTACATTTGTTGGACGACATGAAAATAGAGCTCTTTGGCCACACACACACTAGTGGTGGGTTTGGTGTCTAAATGAGAATGCATAAGTAGAAAATAACCCCTATGGTAAAATGTGGTGGTGGGTCTTTGATGTTATGGGGTTATTTTGCTTCCACTGCTTCCTTGTTAAGGTCAACAACAAAACCTGGTTGCCTCTTCCAGGAGGTTAAAACTTGGCTGCAAGTGAATCTTCCAACAAGACAATAACCCCAACCAGACTTCAAAATCCACAAAGAAATGGTTAATTGACCAGAAAATCTATATTTTGCAATGACCATCTCAGTCTCTGGACATAAACCCCATTTGAAAACCTGTGGTTTGAATAGAGTACCACAGTATGAGTCATAATACCCAAAAACCTAGAGGTCAAACAGGGAAATGGTTCCAATCGTTTTGCTCAGCACCATTTCCCTGTTTGACCTCTCGGTATTATGACACCTCCACTGTGGGGGTCTATTGAAGAGGGCAGTCCATAAGCGCAGACAAAGGATATCAAGGATCTGGAAGGATTATGTATGGAGGAATGGTCTAAGATCCCTCCCAATGTCTTCTCCAAAAAGGGCTCCGTGCCATTATCCCGGCAAGTTGAGGTATTGAAAGGTATTCACAACTGGGGTGTCAATCATTTTGACCCCTACCTTTTATTGAGAAAAAAAATATTACTTGTAAAACAAAATAGCTTTCTCTGAGCAATTGTGTTAGTATAAAATTATATAATTTCCCATTTTTTTTGGAGCATACAATATAGCTCAGTATTTGAATTATTTATTTTATACAGTCATTTCTGCTCTTCTTTATCAAGGGTGTCAATCATTTTACACCTCCCTGTACGTCTGGTATGTGGTAAAAGTCCCCTGTAGCACAGCTCGAGACTAGAAAGTAGTGGCCTCTGAAGACCTTATCCTTCTAACTGTCGATGAATGCACTGCTGTTACGTTTGTTGTTGCACCCCACTTAACTAGGCCTATGCTCTATATGTAACTATGCTACATACCTCTCACTACTGTGTCTCATGCAGCCCATGGCTATACAAACCAGGGACTGCTGGATTTGCCTAACGGCTAACCTTGTTCATAAATTGCTTTTTTATAGGTATCTGTTTATGTGTATCTCTACTGTATGTAATGCATATATCTCCACAGGGGTGTCAGAGTTGAAATATGTCGTGGATAAGGGAAGGTGAATTGAACCTCATTGAGAAGCTCTCAGCCAACATACTGAAGGTATGACTAACTATTTGCAAATGCATCCCTTCTGAGGATATTTGAATTAATGAAATTACAACCACATTTTCATGATATGTAATATGGTTCTATCTGTATGGAATTCCACCCCCTGGTCTCTCCCAGGCTGGCCCGATGCCCAAACATGTGGCCTTTATCATGGATGGCAACCGGCGCTACGCCCGCAAGCGTCAGGTGGAGCGCCAGGAGGGACACACACAGGGTTTTGACAAACTGGCAGAGGTGAGGTTCCCAGGGGACATCGGTGTCATGTCATGATGTAGTTATTGTTCGTTCTATCATAGTTGTTCTCATTCATGCTGTCTCTTTTGCATGAGCATTCACAAGTAGGCAACTGCACTTCAACCATATTCTTCACCCTTACCACCATAACATGTATTTGTATAGGGCTGTCACCAAATACATTAGAAATACAGTGGGGAGAACAAGTATTTGATACACTGCCGATTTTGCAGGTTTTCCTACTTACAAAGCATGTAGAGGTCTGTAATTTTTATCATAGGTACACTTCAACTGTGAGAGACGGAATCTCAAAAGAAAATCACATTGTATGATTTTTAAGTAATTAATTTGCATTTTATTGCGTGACATAAGTATTTGATCACCTACCAACCAGTAAGAATTCCGGCTCTCACAGACCTGCTAGTTTTTCTTTAAGAAGCCCTCCTGTTCTCCACTCATTACCTGTATTAACTGCACCTGTTTGAACTCGTTTCCTGTATAAAAGACACCTGTCCACACACTCAATCAAACAGACTCCAACCTCTCCACAATGGCCAAGACCAGCGAGCTGTGTAAGGACATCAGGGTTAAATTTTAGACCTGCACAAGGCTGGGATGGGCAACAGGACAATAGGCAAGCAGCTTGGTGAGAAGGCAACAACTTTTGGTGCAATTATTAGAAAATGGAAGAAGTTCAAGATGACGGTCAATCCCCCTCGGGCTAGGGCTCCATGCAAGATCTCACCTGGTGGGGCATCAATGATCATGAGGAGGGTGAGGGATCAGCCCAGAACTACACGGCAAGACCTGGTCAATGACCTGTAGAGAGCTGGGACCACAGTCTCAAAGAACCATTAGTAAAACACTACGCCGTCATGGATTAAAATCCTGCAGCGCACGCAAGGTCCCCCTGCTCAAGCCAGCGCATGTCCAGGCCCGTCTGAAGTTTGCCAATGACCATCTGGATGATCCGGAGGAGGAATGGGAGACGGTCATGTGGTCTAATGAGACAAAAATAGAGCCTTTTGGTCTAAACTCCACTCGCCGTGTTTGGAGGAAGAAGAAGGATAAGTAAAACCCCAAGAACACCATCCCAACCGTGAAGCATGGAGGTGGAAACATCATTCTTTGGGGATGCTTTTCTGCAAAGGGGACAGGACGACTGCACCGTATTGAGGGGAGGATGGATGGGGCCATGTATCGCGAGATCTTGGTCAACAACCTCCTTCCCTCAGTAAGAGCATTGAAGATGGGTCGTGGCTGGGTCTTCCAGCATGAAAACGACCCGAAACACACAGCCAGGGCAACTAAGGAGTGGCTCCGTAAGAAGCATCTCAAGGTCCTGGAGTGGCCTAGCCAGTCTCCAGACCTGAACCCAATAGAAAATCTTTGGAGGGAGCTGAAAGTCTGTATTGCCCAGTGACAGCCCCGAAACCTGAAGGATCTGGAGACGGTCTGTATGGAGGAGTGGGCCAAAATCCCTGCTGCAATGTGTGCAAACCTGGTCAAGAACTACAGAAAACATATGATCTCTGTAATTGCAAACAAAGGTTTCTGTACCAAATATTAAGTTCTGCTTTTCTGATGTATCAAATACTTATGTCATGCAATAAAATGCAAATTAATTACTTAAAAATCATACAATGTGATTTTCTGGATCTTTGTTTTAGATTCCGTCTCTCACAGTTGAAGTGTACCTATGATTTAAAAAAATACGGACCTCTACATGCTTTGTAAGTAGGAAACACTGCTGATTTTTCAGGTTATCAAATACTTGTTCTCCCCACTGTACATTCTACTCATGTTGGCTTTACTGGTGATCAACCTTGGTGGCTCTTTCATCTAGACACTACGCTGGTGCCTGAACCTGAGCATCCATGAGGTCACAGTGTACGCCTTCAGCATCGAGAACTTCAAGCGGTCTAAAGACGAGGTGGACGGCCTCATGGAGCTGGCCAAGCAGAAGTTCATCAGACTGCTAGAAGAACAGTGAGTGTCAGAACCGAGGAGCCAGAGTGCTGCCATTTAAAGATGCATAGGTGTTGGAGACCCAGTGAGTGGGAGAGAAAGCAATATAGGTACCTTACAATCTCGACAAGGAGGATGTCTCAGTAATTGGCCCAGGGTGTCACTTGGCGCCAGACAACGTGACCTGGAAGATTTAAATTCACCGGCCATTTGAGAAATTTACTGGAGCTATGACTAGGAAAGTAAATGTGCCAAAATTATATAAACTGCTCCTGTCTATACAGAAATTAATAAAAATCATTCAAAATACTTCACCAGAAAGCATGACTTAGCCGCAGAAGAATCGAGGATCATTATCTTCTTTAAAAAATTGCTGTGGATTGTTTCAAATCACAAGCTAGTATGCCTATTTGGGACTCATTCAATGTGGGCAGTGAGCGTGGGAATAGGCCTTGCTGAATATTGAGTTGTGGTTGTCAGTGAAAAGCATCTAAAATATGTGTGAAGATAAAGTGTCTTGGGTATAGTTTAATATGTTGAGACAAGAAAGGGCGGGGGGATAAATACAGAAATATATCAAAGTCAACAAAATCGTTTTTTTTAACAACCATTGTGAATGATAATAAAGACTACTAAAACTATAGTTCCTCACAGTAGGCTATTTTAAACAATCTTTCCCTCGATAATCACCAAGCGTCGGTGTGAAAGAACTAAATATAATGATCGGATGAGCCCATAGAACTAGATATAACTTCATAAAACACCTGAACACTTTTCCCTTAGGCAAAAGCAGCTGTCTCACTAGCGCGGGAAACTCTAAGGGCCTGGAATAGGCTAGTTGATAAGATGTTGCAAGTTCACTAGCGAAAGCTTCCGGCCAGACCCAGTGATTTAGCTGCCAATGGATCATCAATGTGTCCATATGGCAGAGGCTGGTGCTCTCGCATTAGTAGAATTTTAACTTAGATTTTTATCATTTTAATTTTAGATTTGTATGATTTTGAGAAACGAAAGTGTTATTATTGAAACGAAACTGTTAAATGAAAATGCGCATATAAAAATCAGAATTGGTAGAAATGGTTGGATACATTTTAAGCTTTCCCAAACTTATCACGCGCTGTCTATAAAATAATTGCCTCTGCGTTTCCATGGTCGGATTTTGGCTATAGGCTACATTGCTGCAATCTTTTATTTGTATTTTTTTTTTTTACCTTTATTGAACTAGGCAAGTCAGTTAAGTACAAATTCTTATTTACAATGACGGCCTACCCCGGCCAAACCCAAATCCTATGGGACATGCCTCATAATATGAAGTAAAACATGCAGAGTTCAAACAATTTAAGTATGTTTTCAAAATGCATACTGCCTCCAGCTTACATGTTGAATCGCTGATATCCTGTTGCCTGCACTTAAATGCTGAATGGGAGGCGCGCTTCAATTATCTGTTGAGAAATATAATTTCTATATTTTTTTTACATAGGTTTGCATTTAGAATTGTTGCGCATGGAATGGGCTTATAAATGCAGCAACCAGCTGAGTAGTCGCAGGAGACATCCCTCTCAAAATAGTCTCTTTATGCTGTGTCCGTGTGGTAGTTGTTGAATTAATAAGATACATGATGACTAACGAAAATACACACACCAATTTAATTCCACAAAATTATGCAAATTAACCTATAGACTGCCTGGTATTTCCATAAATTATTTTACAATGGGGTCATTTTGGCCGGCAACAGTTTTTATTCATCTGTTCCTTTTTTGGGGGGGAACTAAAAGCCAGCAATTGAAGGAAACCCTGACTTGGTCATGTCTGCTCTCTTCCAATCCAGGGATAACCTGGAGAAGCATGGGGTGTGCATCCGGGTGTTGGGAGACCTGACACTACTGCCTCTGGACCTGCAGCAGCACATAGCCCGGGCTGTGGTGGCCACCAGGACTCATAACAAGTAGGCATCGCCACCTCATCATCCTGCTGCTCCTCACTTCTCTGAGGTGGCTGTGAGCTTGTGTGCAGCCATCTGAAAAACATTGCCATTTGACAAATGACAAAAGGTTTACTGCAGATGCTGGACTGCAGTTGTTTATATTGCAATGCAATTTCTCTATGCATAAAACAACACATGGGCTTCTCTGTTCAGTCATCTAAGATGTCTTCAGGAGTGGCTACTTACAGCTGTAATAACTCATTCATTACCAGCCCACCCTCTTTTGCCAACAGATGCTTTCTGAACGTGTGCTTTGCCTACACCTCAAGACATGAAATCGCTAATGCCGTCAGAGAGATGGCTTGGGGCGTGGAGCAGGGACTTATCAAATCCAGGTAAACTACTTCAGAGATTCAGAAGAGGAATATTACATAAGAGTGCATTCATGGCCCTCTCAAATATAATTGTTACATTTGCATAATCACAGATCTAGATTTGTTTTCTGAATTGTTTTTTCTGCTCATTTCTATTGTCTTGTCTCGGTTGTTGTGTCCAGTGATGTATCGGAGGCCCTGCTGAGTCGGTGTCTGTACAGCAGTAACTCTCCCAATCCTGACCTGCTCATTCGCACGTCTGGAGAGGTGCGACTCAGTGACTTCCTGCTGTGGCAGGTAAGGAGAAAGACACTCCTTACTGTTTCCAGCGTGATGTTGAATGCTAATGAGATTAGCCTCTTGCCTAGCATCCTCTTTGGTAAGGACAATACCTACTTCCTGTTCAGTGACTTCACTGACAGACAATGGACCCTCTGCTTTAGCTGCCTCCCTCACTACCTTGTGACTTATTCTTTGTAAATGTAGACTGGCTGGTGTTACCCATGGGGATTATTCAGTGGGGTGAAATGTTTATAGAATGCTGCAGACAGAAATTGAATATTTTTTGTCTGTGCTATTTCTGCAGACGTCCCACTCCTGCTTAGTGTTCCAGTCAGTCCTGTGGCCAGAGTACTCCTTCTGGAACCTGTGTGATGCCATTCTGCAGTATCAGCTCAATCACAGACCTCTTCAGGTATGATCTCTCTCTTTCCTTCATTCATCCCCCACATACAGTACATTCCACCGTACAATATTTATCCAATCTCTAAACGTGTGTGCACTTTTGCCACATTCTTTCAAGTTGCATTTCCAGAATTGAGCGAGAATTCATTAGAAGGATCATCTGAATACCTGTAGTAAACTACTGTGTTGTATGGAACACTGTGATATGCTTGAATGACTGATCCCTATGTATGCTGCAGAAAGCCAGAGATCAACACAGAGAGGGACAGGCCCTACAGCAGCAGGAGGCAGACCGGGCCTGTTTAGCAGACCTCCTACAGCACCACGGCAATGGAAAGCCCCTGGATGCCCAGAGGAGACAGGAAGCACTGCTCAACTACACTGCCAGCCGAGAGGAACGGGTTCAGGACTTCCTTGGTGCACTCCAGCACAAGAGAGACTCCTTCCTTACTGACTTAACCAGACAAGCTGCTCTGGCATAAAGAGGGGATGAGAGGAACATAATGCTCCCCATCTTGAATTGGGGGAACAATCCCATCTCTCTTCCTCTTCCCTAAAGGGCTGAGTAGTTTTAAACTTCTTATTTTGTATGAGTGATTTTACCCCTATGGGGCTGTATGTGGGATATTTATGTGTATATTCTAAAAGAGAAGTCTGATCAAAGTCTAATAAAAAGAGAAGTCTGGTAAAGAGCTATAAGTTCTGTAAAATCTGTCCGTCAAATGCATGCCATAGATATTCTTGTTGGATTGATATTCACAATGAAATCGGAGTACTCGCTCCCAGAGAAGATACACATCGGAGGCAACCAGTTACCACAGCACCAGCTATACTACATGACCAAAAGTATGTGGACAACTGCTCGTCGAACATCTAATTTCAAACTCATGGGCATTAATATGCGGCAGGTAACCTAGTGGTTAGAGTGTTGGGCCCGTAACTGAAACGGTTGCTAGATCGAATCCCCGAGCTGACAAGGTAAAAATCTGTCGTTCTGCTCCTGAACAAGGCACTTAAGCCACTGTTCCTAGGCAGTCATTGTAAATAAGAATTTGTTCTTTACTGACTGTAAAGTGATTGTGCATTCCTGGTGTAACCTGGGCAGTTGTTGTTGCCATTCTGTACCTGTCCCACAGGTGTGACGTTTGGATGTACCGATCTTGTGCAGGTGTTGTTACACGTGGTCTGCCACTGCAAGGACGATCAGCTGTCCGTCCTGCCTCCCTGTAGCGCTGTCTTAGGCGTCTCACAGTTTGGACATTGCAATTTACTGCCCTGGCCACATTTGCAGCATACCTAAGGCAAGTTCATGCAGATGAGAAGGGACACTGGGCATCTTTCTTTTGGTGTTTTTCAGAGTCAGTAGAAAGGCCTCTTTAGTGTCCTAAGTTTTCATAACTGTGACCTTAATTGCTTACCGTCTGTAAGCTGTTAGTGTCTAAACGACCATTCCACAGGTGCATGTTCATCAATTGTTTATGGTTCATTGAACAAGCATGGTAAACAGTGTTTAAATGCATTACAATGAAGATCTGTGAAGTTTTTTTTTATTTTTACGAATTATCTTTGAAAGATAGGGTCCTGAAAAGGGGACGTTTCTTTTTTTGCTGAGTTTATAGTGTGTGTGTGCTGGACTGGTCAAGTCAAATTTTCAATTAATGTCATTGTGCATTAACTGTTATGGCCATGGATGCCCACATGTAAAACAACTATATTTTTTTACCAGGTTTCTTTATCTTGCTGAATAAACGTGATTGTTAATTTAGTTTAATGTTCATTACATTACTTATATTCATAACAAATTGTACATCCGAATGGAGGATTTTTTAACTTTTTATAGTCTGTTTTATATTGTATCATTGACGGGGTGATGCACACTGCAGACACAACATTTCTAAACCCAGAGGGGCAACATCGCGAGACTGCCGGGAATGCTTGTGAAGCAGATCAAGCAAACAAGGCCGGGGTTTTGGGTTAAAGAAGTCAAGAGTAGTGAAACCTTCTTTAGCTGTTCATTTTCTGGAAATGTAGGTACAACCTATAAACGACCCAATGTATTAAGTAGTTGAACATATTATTACCCCAACTTCGTGAAATTGATCAATTGACACGTTTTCATTTGATTTGATGGCCTGTAAATGCGGAGTTCGGCGCGAGACAAACCTGAGACAAGATTGTGTTTCTGCGCATGAGTTTAGCAAGCCAACGTCTCCATGACATCGCCTACAAGCGTGATCGGGGATTTTGATTGGAGAAGCAGTTTCTCCCTATACTGTACTGTCTTTGCTGCAGAAACCACGCCACCTTGTTACAGCCGTGGTATTTATCATGCACTATCTCTTTAAGAAATTGGAGACGCCCACAAGCACGTGATTTGTCTTCATCCAATGTATGACTTAAAATATAAAAACTGGTTCAAACCGGTTTCTATCTTATATTTTACATTCGGTCATTATTTTACATTCACCATTGTTGCATTGCTAACGTGGCTAGAAGAGCTTAGTGAGATAGCCAACAACTCACAAAAAAAAAAAAATTGTGTTGCAATTCCCGAACAATCATCAACATGCCTAAAAGAAAGGTAAGGAATCCTTAATTTTACGGATAACAAATATATTTGTATTATTATTTTTTTGCTTGCATCTTGCCGTTTTTAAATTGCCTTTGGTCTCTTCATCAGTACTGTATGTCGTCGTTTAGAAATGGCGGCAAAATGGGTCATCCTCTCAACGCAGTCATAAATATATTCCTTTAAAAAAAATACAATTACATAAGAAATAAGGTGTAAAGATATTAACCATATTTATTAAGATTGTTCGTCCTACATTGAGCATATGACTAGTCCATGCACTCAAAAGCTAAGTGCGATTTGTGCATCACGCGCTTGGTGCTTCTTGGAAGTTGTGCAGAAGCTCGCGGGGCTCAACTGAGATATTTCATACATGTAAACGATTTAACTATTAATATGTGTAGTTCAATGTGCTGCCTGTGAGCATCTCGGTGTCTAGTTTTCTAGTCATTTTGAGGCAGGCTTGAATCAGTGAGCCACAAAAATTGGTGGGAAAAGATGCTTGGCCGTTTTTCAATAGTTCGCAACGCTTAAATGCAATCATATGAATCCTCTACTTTACCAGCTAATACTAATTCCTTGCTAATGCATTTTCCCCCCCAACTAACAATTGCTGGAGTTTTTAACGTTAACTTCAGTCCATTTACCCTGGCACTGCAAATTTCAACGTTAGGCTGCCATCTTTGCATAGCCAACATTAGTTAGCATCTCTAATGTGAATGCACAAGCAGCATATGCGCGGGTGCTTTTCAATGACCTTTTCTATTGGGTTTATCGTTGAACCTCAAAGTTATAAAAACAATATTTTCAAAATTAAACACATCACTGCATCTTTAGCCGCATTAACTTCGTCGAAATAATGTTGCTAGGTAGATTTATTGAGCGCGAACTTCATCTTGTTGACGGCTGTCGAGCGCGAATTGACGCAAAACAAAGGAAGTGCCAAGCGCGCCCGACTGTTGTGACAGGACAGATTTGAATTTGAATATGCGCGGGAATTCCTTCGAAGTCAGAAGTAGCCAAGAACAGCGGAACTGTAGGTCATAAAACATGTATGGCTCTCTCGCCCACTGTGGTGTATGTAATCCGTTATGCAAAATATACATTATACAAAAGCCCAGCATGTTCTCTGGGAATGTGATGCTTCATTTTGATCAAAGGGGCCCTCCATAGAATAAGAGAGGGCAACAATGGACATAACACCTGCTCCAGTTCTTACTTTTTGAAAAGGACCTATGCTGTACCATGATACATTAGCTACATTTATTTATTATTCAGCATATTTCAAATTTGCTTTCTGAATTAATTTCCTCCCAGTTTCTAAAGATTTTCCTTCTGCTTTTTCTTGTTTTCAGAGTGCTACCAAGGGAGATGAGGTATGCATACAAATATTCACAATATTAATTCTAAACTGTTAGCTTGTGTATTCGTTATAATTTTTACACTGAACTACAACTTATAAATGCTGTATAGGATGTTCATAAAGTCTTGAGCGATTAGGTCTACATAAATGCTTCACGGATCATTTGTTAACACTTATATACATAAAGGGTGATATGAAAGGTTGGTGCTTTGTCAAATGTGCCATTACATCTTTGAACCCCTTTATAAAGCATGACATTTGCTTATGAATTGTAATTTGCGGATACAGGTGTATCAGTAATTTGCAGATATTATAGTAGTAACTGAGTCATTGCTAATTGTAACATGTGTTTCTTTTTTAGCCTGCAAGACGTTCAGCACGTTTGTCATCTGTAAGTAGTACCATTGACATAGGATACTTTAGGATCTGTACATTTATTTTTTTTATTGCAAACTCATGTCTTACTTACACTAATTACCGTCTTATTTATTTTTTTGCAGAGACCTGCGCCAAAGCCGGCGGCCAAACCCAAAAAAGCGGCAGCACCCAAAGTATGTTAAATATTTGTTTAATCTGTCTTTGAACTTGGAGTTCTTCAATGTGCTGTTTTCGCATCTAGAGTTTCTTAGCGGTTGTGTTAACTCTTAGCCTAAGCCTTATTGATTCATGACCTTTGGCATCAACTCAGAAATTGTCCTATTTATTATATTGTTTAACAGCCACATGAGGGAAAGCATCAGAAAAATAATCTCAAATATTTGGCACTGTTTAGCTTTTGACAAGATGCATAACATCTTGAAGGAAGTGAGAGGGGAGAGAATCCACTTACTCTTTCAATAGTCAACAGTGGCAAATGTGTTTTTTCTTCTTCAGAAGCCAGTCAAAGGAAAGAAGGCAGCGGAGAACGGTGATGCCAAGGCTGAGGTTTGTGTCCTGAAAGAATCTGTTTGCTATCTATTCAATGTGATTCTTCTCCCCCATTAGGGTTTAGATTTGGTTTCGCTTTAGGCTGTACATTACTTTATCTGCAATCCATCAGTCACCCTTACCACAAATAAACCAGTGTCCCTTAATGGGGATGTGATTCATTCAGTCCACCTCTACATACATTACTTATTTGATGGGCGCTCAACTCAATTATGTGTGAATTGTGGAATGATATTAACCAAGCAGTTCTGTGGAAATTGTTATTAAGCTGTTATTACATAGATTACATAGCGTCCAGAGGTTCTATTTGCTTTCTGCCCTGCTGGCATAAATTAGTGCATGTAAATAACTAATCTTTAGGGGAGGGGGGATTATATTCACAACAACAATACAGTAGGCCTATGGGGTTAGATGCACTTAAATATACGTATTTAGTTAGTTTCTTATTTTCTATTCTCTTCAAAATAACTGCTCAACAGTAACTTTCTTATGGCATACAAACGTTTTGTTTTTGTTTTAATTATTTTTGTAGGTCTGAAATAAGTCCATTTCCCTCCCATTTCTAGGCGAAGGTTGAAGCCGCCGGAGACGCCAAATGAAGAACTGTTTGAAGTTGTGATCATTCTGTGTACTTGGTGACTGTACAGTTTAAAATAAGTATTTTTTACCAAGTTTTTTTTATATTAAAAGATATCATTTATAGTTCATTGTGGGCTTACATTTGACGTAATGAAGCTGTTCCAAGGGGTTGTCACGTTCATATCCATTTTTTATGCCTTGTTGAATACCGTCCATATGAATACCGTCCATATCCTGTCCAAGTTTTAAAAAACCACACAAAAAAACTTCTAACCCTGTTTTTTTTACTGCTGAATGTTATTTTCCAACATAAATCTAAACATTAAAGGCAGCTAAAGTGTGTTTCTAAAATGTTTAAGAGGAATAGGGTTTTTGCCACTCCTTTTAGTTTTTTATTGTACAAGTAATATGAATTAATTACATACCAAATGTTTTGAATCAACATCAGATCTTCTCATTCAGGAGACAAAAGACACCGTTTGAAAGTAATCACTAACTTGTATTAGGTCAACACACAAAATTAATAATGTGAACGTAATCATTTGTTCTATTGTTTATTTTATTAAATTGTTCTGTAAAAACAGTGGAAAGAGCTATTGTGACGCCTATGAAATTTTAAATGTTCTTGAATAAAATGATAAAAAGGCTATTTTTGCTTAATTTAGACATCAATATAACATAGCAAATCATTATTCAGCAGTTTGTGTACAAATCCACACGTTTTCTAGATCTGATACTTTCCTATTGGGCAGGGACATCAACCTCTTCCTCTCATGGGGAACCCGCTCTTCTTCCTTTAAGAAAAATACATAGATATAATCCATCCACTTGGATTACAATATTGAGGCCTAACCAATCCATCCCTTTGATGTCCATAAAGGTAGTGCATGGTTTATGGGTTATACAGTGCATTAGGAAAGTATTTCAGGCCACTTGACTTTTTACGGCCTTATTCTAAAATGGAGGACAAGTATATTAGTGTCTAGTTTGAGAAACAGACAAGTCCTCAAGGAGCAGCTCCATTAAATAGTACCTGCAAAACGCCAGTCTCAATGTCAACAGTGAAGAGGTGACTCCAGGATGCTGGCCTTCTAGGCAGAGTTGCAAAGGAAAAAGCAATATCTCAGACTGGCCAATAATACAGGAACTCTGTCTAGAAAGCCAGCATCCCGGAGTCGCCTCTTGACTGTTGATGTTGAGACATGTTTTGGGGGTACTATTTAATGAAGCTGCCAGTTGGAAGACTTGTGAGGCGTCTCTGTTTCTCAAACTAGACACTCCAATGTACTTGTCCTCTTGCTCAGTTGTGCATCGGGGCCTCTCGCTCCTCTTTCTATTCTGGTTAGGGCCAGTTTGCACTGTTCTTTGAAGGGAGTAGTACACAGCGTTGTACAAGATCTTCAGTTTCTTGGCAATTTCTCGCATGGAATAGCCTTCATTTCTCAGAACAAGAATAAACTGATGAGTTTCAGAAGAAAGTTATTTGTTTTTGGCCAATTTTCAAACCCACAAATGCTGATGCTCCAGACACTCAACTAGTCTAAAGAATGCCAGTTTGATTGCTTCTTTAATCAGTACAACAGTTTTCAGCTATGCTAGCATAATTGCAAAAGGGTTTTCTAATGATCAATTAGCCTTTTAAAAGGATAACCGTGGATTAGCTAACACAACGTGCCATTGGAACACAGGAGTGATGATTGCTGATAATGGGCCTCTGTACGACTAGATATTCCATTAAAAATCAGATGATTCCAGCTACAATAGTTATTTACAACATTAACAATGTCTACTCTTTCTGATCAATTTGATGTTATTTTAATTGACAGAAAAATTTGTTTTTCTTTTAAAAAAACAAGGACATTTCTAAGTGACCCCAAACTTTTGAATGGTAGTGTAAGTCTTCAGACCCTTTACTCAGTACTTTGTTGAAGTACCTTAGCAGTTATTACAGCCTAGAGTCTTCTTGGGTATGACGCTACAAGCTTGGCACACCTGTATTTGGGGAGATTCTTCTGCCGACCCTCTCAAGCTCTATCAGGTTGGATGGGGAGTGTTGCTGCACAGCTATTTTCAGGTCTCTCCGGAGATGTTCGATCGGGTTCATGTTCGGCCTTTGGCTGGGCCACTCAATGACTCTTCGCCACAGTCTGAGGTCCTGAGCACTCTGGAGCAGGTTTTCATCAAGGATCTCTGTACTTTTCTCCGTTCATCTTTCCCTCGATCCTGACTGGGTCTCCCAGTCCCTGCCGCTAAAAAACATCCCCACAGCGTGATGCTGCCAAAACCATGATGGTGCCAGGTTTCCTCCAGACGTGGCATTTGTCATTCAGGCCAAAGATTTCACTCTTGGTTTCATCAGCCCAGATAATCTTGTTTATCATGGTCTGAGAGTCCTTTAGGTGCCTTTTGGCAAACTCAAAGCAGGCTGTCATGTGCCTTCCCTCTGGCCACTGTCATAAAGGCCTGGTTGGTGGAGTGCTGCAGAGATGCATACGTTCCCGAATGCACTAGAATCTGACTAGATTTCAATTTGACATGAGACATCAGTGTGATCTCTTTTAGCCTCCAATAGAGGGCAGTGTCTGACCAGAATTAAGGGACTTTAGTCAGTGGCTTCCCTGACCACTAGATGGCTTTCTTATCTCCAGCACTTTAGAATTGACAGAAGGAGAGACCTGTTAGTGTTTTCAATTTACATACATTGTACTTAGAGTTAATATACATCCAACCATTTGCATCCCAAACTTTGCAACATCAGCATGGCTAGGCTCTAACACATTTTGGTAAATTAGAAGGATAGCCTCCCCAAACCAATGTGGGAATTAGGAAAAATAGCCGAAGCAAGTGGCTATATCTTTTCAACCAAATAGGAGAGTGTATGATCTGCCTCTCCCTACAGTGGGATGTCACACACAGACACAACACTCGCCCCACTGGCAAAAATATGTAAACCTGTGAGTGTCGCTATCCACAACACAAGCCTATACAGTACAAACCTGAGTCAGTGGAGGACTGTACAAACAGTCAGCAAAGAAGCAAAACATTGAAACGTGGCCTTGACGCTGTCTATACGAGGGGTTGGCCTGTGTGTCATGTATCAAAATGAACAGATGAGGATTTCACACTCCACTGTCATTCTGTTAAGGGATAGTGAAGGTGCTCTCTATCGCGCAGGTCTCACACATTGGACTGGTGTGCCCTTTTCAAATACTGTAGGCCTATTGGAATTCCCAATAGTCAGGAGGCACTTAATGGACAAGAAACGGGAATTAACATGAAAACAATGTGAAAGCAGACTTTTCAACTGAAAAGAAACATCCACTGTAAATATGTTATGAAAAAAAACACTAGCCAGACATCACAAGCGATGGTAGTCCATCTCCACCCTGCAAACCTCATCCGCTGAGTTCATGTGACGAGCATGAAGGGTGAGGGGATGGCATCCTCAAAGACAAACGTTAAGCTATACACATAGGCCTACTAACAGTTATTTGAGGGTGACTACCCAAATGGGACTAGCTGGGAAGAGGAGGGAGTGGGAAAGTTTCTCACAAGGAGAACAAATTATGGGGAGGGGAAAGCAACCTAAGAGGAAGGTGGGGGGTTCTGAGAGTTCTGCTATTTGTTCTAGGATAGTGATGACAAGAGGAATGGATATGAACATTACAAATGTATTTAGGTCTATTTAAGCAATAAGGCATGAGGGGTTGTGGTATATGGTCAATATACCACAGCTAAGGGCTGTTCTTATGCACAACGCAATGTGGAGTGCCTGGATACCACCCTTAGCCGTGGTATCCAGATTGCTATTATAAACTGGTTACCAACGTAAAAATAGCAGTAAAAATAAATGTTTTGTCATACCAGTGGTATACAGTCTGATATACCATGGCTGTCAGCCAATCAGCACCCAGTTTATAATAATGTATAGCTTCTGTCTTCCATCACCATGGCATTAGACAAGGGGCCAAAAGTGTGACACCAATCAGGCTCCCGAGAACTGGAGTTGCCCAGCCCTGTTCAACTACATACAACTAGCCTACGCAGCAGAGCACTAAACTAACCATTTGTGTGCTAAATGTCTGTCTGCTGCTCGTTGGGCCAATAACCTATCTTCAGTCAACGAAAGCAATACTCCAACAACAGTCAATCAATTATGTAGCCTATAAACCGAAATAAAACGCAACCACATCGACCAAACGCGGTCTGTTTCTGTTTCATTAGGGCTACAACATACATTTCATGTATAGGACAAACTTATTAATTACCAATAAAGAAACATTCTTTCTCTGACTAGAAATACGTGTTATCGATCACACTAGGCGGGCTGAGCACATTCTATTCAGAGGAGTCTGTGTGACTTGTATGCACACTTAAATGTCTTGTGCACTCATGGCTCAGATTTCCCCACCCACCTCATGTATATAGGCTGGCCTGGCTTCCTATATAGCTTGATACGTGACCATCGTGTGCTTGTACTCCCTCGTTTGAGCACATTTCAACCAGCTCAATCCGAGCACAGTTGCAGGTCAGTTCAATCTACAACTTTTTAAATGACACTTTTGCGCGAAAATTAGTTTGTGTCCACAATTGATTTCCAACTGTTTGTAATTGGTTGACTCAATTATTAATTAACTAACAATGGAAATGAGCACGTACTGGAGGGGTAGAAAAATTGTTGAATTGTGTTATAAAATTTTTTGGGGGAAATAACTGATTCTTACGCCACAATATGACTTGGTTGGTTAACAATATGGATGGAGCAGCAAGGCAAAGTTATTTTATACTTTTTTTTAAAACTGATTTTTGTAATTAAAGTATAACCGTTCAATGGGATAGATATTATTGATTGGTTAAATTTAACTCTTCATTTGGAATGAATAGGTGTGGGTTTTAATTTGGTGATGGAGCCACTTAAACTGCTTAGACAGGCAGCCCAATATTTTTTTTCCTCAGCAGTAGTTTCCTTATGGAAAAGCACCTTTAGTCAATCTGCTTTCTCTGTGAGTGCTTTCCATGTTTGGAATTCACTGCCATCAGACACACATAACTGCACCACCTATCACACTTTCACAAAAACATGAAGACATGGCTAAAGGCCAGTCAGACTAGTGAACCTAATCCCTAGTTGTGTATTGCTGCTTTCCATGTCTGTTGCTTGTGAGGTGTGGAAACACTGTTGCTTTCCATGTCTGGAAATTGATTTTGTCTTGTTGCTTTTTGTGCTATGTTGCTCTGCCTACATGCTACGTCTTGCTTGTCCTATGTTTTCTCTGCGTGTGCTCACTGCTCACTGATTGTCTGTATTGTAATTGTTTTTAATAACCTGCCCAGGGACTGCGGTTGAAAATTAGCCGGCTGGCTAAAACCAGAACATTTACTGAAACGTTGATTTAATGTGCACTGTCCCTGTAAAAATAAACTCATGTGATTGGTCAAAATACCAATTTGGTGGGGAAAAAAATATCAGAATGGGCTGCCTGTGTGAACAGCCTTAGTTTTGTCAGTTTATTAGCAATTATTTTGTAACTAGGCATGTCCGTTAACATTCTTATTTACAATGACTGCCTAACCCGGCCAAACCTAGACGACGCTGGGCCAGTTGTGCACCGCCCTTTGGGACTCCAATCACGGCTGGATGTGATACAGCCTGGATTCAAACCAGGGGCTGTAGTGATGCTTCTTGCACTGAGTTGCAGTGCCTTAGACCGCTGCGCCACTCAGGATCCCAATTACTCTGCAGCACTGCTTATCTAAAAGTATTCATTGTATTTTGTTGATGTCTGCTAAATTGGAAAGCATCTTGTTTCAACAGCTTATGAAATATGGTGCAACTGTTTTGGAGAAACTGCTGAATGCTGGTTCTTGCTAGCAGCATTACCACCCTGCATCCCACTGCTGGCTTGCTTCTGAAGCTTAGCAGGGTTGGTCCTGGTCTCCATTCCAGGGACTGACCAGATGCTGCTGGAACTGGTGTTGGAGGGCCAGTAGGAGGCACCCTTTTCTCATGTCTTTAAAAAAAAAAAATATATATATATATATATATATATATATATCTATCCCAATTCCCCAGGACAGTGATTGGAGATGTTTCCCTGTGTAGGGTGCTGTCTTTCGGATGGGACTTTAAACGGGTGTCCTGACTCTCTGTGGTCACTGAAGAGCCCATCGCACTTATCTTAAGAGTAGGGGTGTTAACCCTGGTGTCCTGGCAACTAGATTTATTAGGTAATGATTTGATGGCAATGGATGCATTTCATAGGATTATTAAACAGAAAACATGGTAAATCAATAAGGTTTTACTACATTTGTTAGTTTAACTGAGAAAAGTACTACTATATGTGTAAATACTGTAACAACTGTAGTGGTAGTTCACACATGCAAGAGGCAGGTGGCAGCAGCGATCCTCCCTTCCAGGTTTGAGGTGGCGGTATTGGGGCTTTGACGGGGAAATGAGAACAATGGGGTGATTAAAATGGCACTGGCATGTCTGGAGGGGAGGGTCACATAGGGTGGGGTATGTTAAATTCAGTAACACCTTTTCCAGTTAATTACATATGGGCATAATTTCACACGTGGGTGTTTGTCATTGGAATTTGCTGTCTGTTGTGTTTAAAATGTACAATAGGCCTATTTTTTTTTTTTTTTTTTTTTTTTTTTTTAACTAGGCAAGTCAGTTAAGAACAAATTCTTATTTACAATGACGGCCTACCAGGGAACAGTGGTTAACTGCCTTGTTCAGGGGCAGAACAACTGATTTTTACCTTGTCAACTCGGGGATTCAAACCAGAAACGTTTCGGTTACAGGCCCAACACTAACCACTAGGCTACCTGCCCTTCCAAAATGTTCACCTCTCACCAAGTTCACCTCTAGGCCTGTATGGTTGCATCCATGGACTGTGTATATATATTAACTAGACCATCTAGTCATGCGTAAGTTTGAACTTTTTGCAGGACTAAACTGATTAAACCCTTCACTTTGATCTCTGGTTAACTTCTGGTGCTGTATCTCTGATAAGACTATACGTCCCCCATCCACCCCTCCCACACTAGTCGAGAGTGCATCATATGGTGATAATGTATTGATATGAGATTCCTAGAAGCATCATACGTTATGTAATCTTTACATTTTCATTAATTAAGCAACGTAATCAATGTCTCAATGCCAATTGATAATTGATGGTCATCACACGCCCTTTTTCTCTTTTCTTTCCCACTGACATGTCAACTCTGGGTGGTAGGTGTCATAAGCTGCATTCAAATTGTATGGCCAGCCCAGTTGGTTTTGATTGACTTCGAATGGCTTGTGCTAATGGTCTTGATTGTCCAAAGGCCTTGTTTACAAGCCACACTGCAAAGACATGTAATGGAAGTGGTGGCCCTCCTTTTTCAGAGCAAGACTCACTTCAGATTAGGTGCATGTGCCACTTCTGGAAAAACTCCCACAATTTAATTTTGGGCCTGGGACTCCTTCATGCACAGCTGATGGCTTGCCTGTGAATCACGACAATCACAGACATAGGGGGCTTGACTGTGGGGGTTGTGGTGATGCTTTCCCCTCTTGATGAAGGATTAAATTATTCTGACCATTTCTTTTGCAAGTCCCTTGACCAGGTCTGATTTCCACTCTACGCCACAGAAGCGAGGAGAAGCCAGTCAATGTGAGCATGCTCTACGTCGGCATGGCTTATCGCTGCTCGAATGAGGAAATTATGGGAACTAGTGCACACAGGAAGGTCTTAAGACCAGTAAGCATTGGGGAGAATGGAGATTACAAACCTTTTAAATCGATCAGATTTGTAATGCTGCTGCGGAGCCGTTGCTGTCAGATCGGTGACTCTGAGGAGAGAATGAAGCTCTGACAGTAGCACAGTCTCAGCCGCTGATGCCTCTAGCGCTCCCCATTGTCAGCCCACGTCACTCAGTGGAGAAAACTCCAAGTTGTTTTAGATGGGAACAGTACGGGGAGTGACGATGTGGGAAGATGGGAGGGAGGAAGGAGCTCTAGAAGGATGTCATTGGCTGTGAGTTTGGGGGCTTGCTGTATGTGCTCACATTTTTACTGCTCCTGAGTCAGAGGGAGTGATTGAATTCTGCAGAAATATCCTCCGTTTACAACGTAAAACACCAACTAATGCATGCAGAATTAGGCCGATACCCGCTAATGATCAAAATCCAGAAAAGAGCTGTTAAATTATACAACCACCTAAAAGGAAGCGATTCCCAAACCTTCCATAACAACCTACACCTACAGCGAGACGAATCTGGAGAAGAGCAAGCTAAGCTAAGCAAGCTGGTCCTGGAGCTCTGTTCACAAACAGACCCCCACAGAGCCCCCAGGACAGCAACACAAATTAGACCCAACCAAATCATTACTTGACACATTGGAAAGAATTAACAAACAAAAAACAGAGCAAACTAGAATGCTATTTGGTCCTAAACAGAGAGTACACAGTGCAGAATACCTGACCACTGTGAGTGACCCAAATTTAAAGAACACTTTGACTATGTACAGACTCAGTGAGCATAGCCTTGCTATTGAGAAAAGCCGCCCTGGGCAGACCTGGCTCTCAAGAGAAGACGGGCTATGTGCACACTGCCCACAAAATGAGGTGAAAACTGAGCTGCACCTCCTAACCTCCTGCCAAATGTATGACCATATTAGAGACAATTATTTACTGGGTGAAATACCAGTGTGCCTTCACAGCAGCAAGATTTGTGACCTATTGCAACACAAGAAAGGCAACCAGTGTAGAACAAACACCATTGTAAATACAACCCATATTTGATTATTTATTTTCCATTTTGTACTTGAACTATTTGCACATTGTTACAACACATATATATATAATATATATATATATATATATATATATATATATATATATATATTATAATATATATATATATTATATATATATATATATATATATATTGCTCAAAAAAATAAAGGGAACACTTAAACAACACAATGTAACTCCAAGTCAATTACACTTCTGTGAAATCAAACTGTCCACTTAGGAAGCAACACTGACAATAAATTTCACTTGCTGTTGTGCAAATGGAATAGACAACAGGTGGATATTATAGGCAATTAGCAAGACACCACCAATAAAGGAGTGGTTCTGCAGGTGGTGACCAGACCACTTCTCAGTTCCTATGCTTCCTGGCTGATGTTTTGGTCACTTTTGAATGCTGGCAGTGCCTTCACTCTCACAGCATGAGACGGAGTCTACAACCCACACAAGTGGCTCAGGTAGTGCAGCTCATCCAGGATGGCACATCAATGCGAGCTGTGGCAAGAAGGTTTGCTGTGTCTGTCAGCGTAGTGTCCAGAGCATGGAGGCGCTACTAGGAGACAGGCCAGTACATCAGGAGACGTGGAGGAGGTCGTAGGAGAACGTTCTGCTGCCTGCAACATCCTCCAGCATGACCGGTTTGGCGGTGGGTTTTAGTGTTCCCTTTATTTTTTTGAGCAGTGTGTGTGTATATATATATATATATATATATATATATATATATATATATATATATATATATATATATATATATATATATATATATATATATATATATATATATAGAAATGTCTATTCTTTTGGGACTTCTGTGAGTGTAATGTTTACTGTTCATTTCACTTTATTCTTCACTTGCTTTGGCTATGTTAACCTATGTTTCCCATGCCAATAAAGCCCTTAAATTGGAATTGAGACAGAGAGAGAGATTAGGTCATTTTTGCAGAGGGCTGCTGCTCTAGCTCCCTCTCCCCAACCCATCCCCCTTTTGTGTGTTTTCACAGTCTCTGTCCCTTTCTTCCTGGTCTGAAAGCAGCTCTTAAGCAGGCATTTTATAGCGTGATCCGAAGCCATGTCCACTGCAAAGATCAGAACCCAAAAAGGGCAGGGAATTCCCATGTCATTTGAGAGGATGTATTGATGAGGGTGGATGTCTTCTCACTGTACTCATATTTTTAATAGATTTAGCCGAAAACCAAACCTCGACCTCAAAACATTCCAGAGTTCCAATTCCCAAAATTGGTTTACCAGACAACTGTCCCTGATTTTGTAAATTTAATTACATTGGATAAATTGATATCGGTATGTTATTTTTTTAGCTTTGAGAATGTCGACAGAGAACCTGTTCAAAACCATAGATTGACTTAATTGGATTACTTGAATGGAGACCCAACAATCAGATTATTTTAAGGTTGTTTATCGGACCCCTGCTTTGCTGGCAGATTTAAAGAAGGCTTTTGATTGGTCTACTGTGTGATCTTGGCCACAAAGTGATGGAGCTGGCTTTGGCCATGAATCTCCGTAGTAACACATCTTTGATAGTTGAGTAGTGAAGGAACCCCTCAGATATAGAAGACATCAAGTAGCATTGCCCAAAAGGACATTGATCTAGCATGGCATGATGGGATACTACCACAAGATTGTGAGGTCATTGTCCATCAACAGTATGGATGTCGAGCAAAGCCATAATTTGGCATGAAGCCATGAACATAATTAAAAGTAAGATTCTGGTGAAGACTCAACGATTAGGTGGAGTCAATATTGGTTACATCATTGTTTGGAAGATTTCTGGAAGAGAAACGGCAAATATTAGCCCAGTGAAATGGAAGGAGCTTATGTAACACAGACTCCACACTCATAAAGGTGAAATGACCCACTAATGTGAATGATGTTGTTCTTCCAAGTTAACATGAACAAGGAGTGGTCAGTTCTGGAAGGAAAATCCTGATATTTCTGCTACTGTTGGAGATTAAGAGGGCAGATCAACATTGTTACATAATCCAACGCGTTGACACACACGTTTCCTTAGACGTGTGCTGTTGAGCTTATAAACACTTTTCCTCCTCTCTCTTTCCAATGTGTTGGCTGGATGAGCAAATACCTTCTGACAGGTCACATAGTTTTTATACTATTGTGGTGGGGAGGAGGGTTGGGCTTGAGTGTGTTAGAGCGCAAGCCACAGAGAGTGATGCATTTTGACAGCTGTGTGTGTGTGTTGGGCAAGTCTGCAGATCTGGTTGGGTGAGACTGGGCTATATAATAGGGCGGAGCATAAAGCCGAAGCTTTCTCCGTAGTTCGAGTCACACTGTTGGGTACCCAAACTACCAGGTGCTCTTCGGTTGTCTGGACGCTAGATGGTTGGAATTTAGACTGGCCAGTTGGAGTAGCAGCTACAGGATCTTTAACACAGAGCCTGTGGAAGGTGTGGAGGATCCAACAGTTTTTTTGTTTTGTTTTACGACTGCATTCCGGACCGCTTTTTTCCCAGGAGCAAGTCGGAAACCTGAAATTTCTAGTAATTTATTTTTTGTGCATTCCTCCTTTTTTTGCCTGAACAAAAGGGTGTAATCACAACCAGGTTGGCAGATGTATACCTCACATGTTTCTACCTTCCCTGCACACTGCCAGCTTTTCCCCTGGCCTCCCCAGTGAAATTGTTGTTATTGATGCGATGTTCACGGATTGGTGAACTTCGACATAGGACCCATGTTATTGGTCATGGAGAGATGCATTTAGATGATGGCATAACGAGTTAATTAGGATCTCTTTAGTGTTGGTCCCCCCCCCCCCCCCCCCCCCAAACGTTTTTCGGGACAAGTTCACGGCTTCGTGAATAGCAGCATTGCTGCCCTCGTCAGATCTAGTTCAGATGTGCTAGATGTGCTGATTGAGATTATTATTATTAAAACATTTTTAAAGGTTCTGAGAAACGGTGTCAGGTCCAAAACCAGACCAGATGTTAGTCCTGACGACGGTACTCTTTTCTGGATGGGTTTGTCTGTAATGAGACTAGACTGCAGTGGACCGGATCAGGGAGACTGGGTTTGTTCTTAGTCTTCGCCTCAGGCAAGAACTGTTCTCTTTCTCGAAGCCATTCAAATGGTTTGAGTTCATTTGCAAGTATAGAGAACGGCCTCGTTTCTCATTATGCCAGTCTGTCGCCGGTATCAAACTTGAAGAGAGGCTTTGGTTTAATTTGTAAGCACATTTCTCCCCCCCGGGGAGGGGGGCTCAGTGTTTTAACAAAGTTAGTTTGATGCTATTGTTTTCTACTTGGATGGTTCTGAAAACATCAGTATGCCTCTACACATGGGATGAATTATGGTTTCCTATTGGCTTAGTGGTCAGATGGAGTGACTCCATTATCTCTTTCTCTGCAGGTCTCCAGACCAGAGCTGCATCAACACACCACACAAAGAAACCAACCCCAGACCCACTACAGACATGATCATCAGACTGGGCAGACTGACACCTGGATACTTCCGCCTCCTACAGGTTTGTAAACTGTTGATGACCTTTTCGTTTTGGGTGTGTCTAATACTGTATGAATTCATGGAAATATATTGACGATTCTGTCTACTTATTGATATGACTTGTAACGGTGAGTCAGCACTGAATCCTGTAAAGATGCAGTCCAAATGGAAGCGTCAACACTTGATTGTAAAAAAAAACAAAAAAACATTCCATTTCAGAAAAACTGATTACCAGCATTGTATTGTAGAGTTGCAGATACATTAGTAATCAATCATCTGGGCACCATGTCCGTTCCCACCCAGTCAATGAAATTCCTATTCTCCCTTTAACAGTTTTGTATTTGCTGGTCTTTAGGCTTGAATAACAATAATGGCCATGACCGATTTTTTTCAATAGAGTACTTGTTGACTTAGGAAATGCCAGCTCCGATGATTCACTTGACTTGGAATGTAAGAGCAGTGTGACAAGGTTTAACCCCCCCCCCCACCTTGGCTCAGATGTGGATGTAAGCAAAATGAAAAATGGACCACTTCAGAGTATTTGAGTGTTACTCCAAGGCCATGGGTTCCCTGCTCACACCCAGTAGCTGAAAGCAAATTAAAACTGCCTCTCTAATCCTCTTAAAATGTAAGTAGTGTTTTCCCCCTTTTTGCCTGAGTTCTACTGTAGACTCTAAACGAGGCAAGTGACCAGTTGTTAAATCGGCATTACCAACACTAACTTGTCAGTCCATGTTGAATTCAGCCAGGCGGGAATCTGGGCCTGGTGTATAATGGTAGCCGCTTTCCCCAGGACCCCACCCCATCTGACACCCACAATCTGCTTTCATCAACAAAGCCACTGATATGATTAGCATCGACGCTAATGTTGGCGATAGTATTTCCTCCCCCTTTTTGTTCCTCCTCCACCGCAATAGTCCTTTACAGTCATGAATGTGACGCATGTCATCATTTGTGTAAAGTGTTTTCTCAGTAAAAATAACAAATTCGGAAAACAAAGACCCCAGTACAGACTTTAGGAGAAAGTGACTCGCTGTTATGTGAAATTCCACATGTTGCTGTAGTTGGAGGATTTGAATATGTGTGATGGAAGTGAGGACTTCTCTGCATTCTTGATTGGATTTATGGTTGGATTTATGATGGTTAAAATGCTTTCAGATACAATAAGTTATCCATGTGGTTATTAAATCAATACTCTCCATTAGTGAGAGAGCTTTCAGGTGGGCATAGGCAATCAGATGTCTCTAACATCCTCATTGAAAGGGAAAGTGGGGAAACCGAGTCAGTTCAACTGAAATGTGTCTTCCGCATTTAACCCAACCCCTCTGAGCCCCAGACCTCTCCAATCCCACTTCCATATATACACTATAGATACAAAAGTATATGGACACCCCCACAAATGAGTGGATTTGGCTATTTCAGCCACACCCAAGGCTGACGGGTATATAAAATCGAGCACACAGCCATAGACAAACGTTAGAATGGCCTTACTGAAGAGCTCTGTGACTTTCAATGTGGCACCGTCATAGGATGCCACCTTTCCAACAAGTCAGTTTGTCAAATTTCTGCCCTACTAGAACTGCCGCGGTCAACAGTAAGTGCTGTTATTGTGAAGTGGAAACTTCTAGGAGCAACAGCGGCTCAGCCGCGAAGTGGTAGGCCACACAACCTCAAAGAACGGGGCCGCCAAGTGCTGAAGTTCATAGCGTGTGAAAATCGCCTGTCAGGGGTTGCAATACTCACTACCGAGTTCCAAACTGCCCCTGGAAGCAACGTCAGCACAATAGCTGTTGGTCGGGAGCTGCTCACCATGCGCAATGCCAAGTGTCGGCTGGAGTGGTGTAAAGCTCGCCACCATTGGACTCTGGAGCAGTGGAAACATGTTCTCTGGAGTGATGAATTACACTTCACCATCTGGCAGATGCCAGGAGAACGCTACCTCTCTTGTGATCTTTTTGCTTAATGGAAGCATGTCGCCGCAGCAATGATCCAACATCTAGTGGAAAGCCTTCCCAGAAGCGTGGATGTTTTTATCGCAGCGAAGGGGGGACCAACAGTATATTAATGCCCAGGATTTTGGAGTGAGATGTTCGACTAGCAGATGTCCACATATTTCTGTCCATGTAGTGTAGTTGCTATCTTGCAGGTGTATCCAGAGGCCTTTTTCACTGAAGATATGGCAGTGCTCTCTAAACGCCTGAGCTTAAAATGGAGTCCTATCTTATTTGCTTTGAGGCCCTCCAGGGATAATGGAGTGCAAAGAGGGAGACTGTATTGTACGGAGTCCACACACCCTCCTGATGTGAGGGAACTTTCTGCACCTGCCCTTTGGTATAGCGTGCAAGGAGTTTGGTCTCGTGTACCAAGAACATTGTGCCCCCTTTTTTGCTCAAATCTTTCCTTGCCCTCTAAATGTTTAATAACCGTTCTAAACACAACCCTGGGCACATGACAGGGCACTGTGGATATGTGGAACGCTGGTGGTGTTGGGGAAGTTGGGGTTTTGGTATCGTTTATGAAAGGAAGATGCTTTTATTACCTCTATTTCTGTACATTTCCCTCAATTATCTTTTTATACAATCTTTGACTTAGGCAAAATTTTAGGCATTGTTTTTTCCAGATTTGGTTCAGATATTTTCTCCGACCCATGCATTGATCACTCACCTTTTTTTGCCTTTTGTGTGTTCTCTCTAGAGACAGGTGGCGGGTGAGGTGCAGACCCAGCCACAGGACCGCGTGGTCAACCAGATAGCCATGATGCTGGCCATCATGGGCCTAAGCCTGTCCTACTACAGTGCCAAACGGATGACCGAGAAGGTCCAGAGGCTCCAGAAGAGAAGAGATCCCCATACACCCTGAACCTGGAGAGAAGACGAACCAACGCAGAGATGTTGCGGAGAGGAGACATGGAGATGTCGGTGTCCAGAACAACACCTTTTCACAACCAATCAGTCATAGTCACGTCGTTCACACACTGGAGTTTTACTGGGATCACTCTCAATGCGAGGAGAGTTCGGGGGCTGCTGCTTTTAAGGGTATCTTGTTAATTTTTCACACCAATTTGGGGTGTGTGTGTGTGTGTGTGTGTGAAGAAAGGCCCACGGTGGGGTTCGTGTGGTCCTGATAAGGTCGGGGGGGGGGGGGGGGGTAAAAAGTACTACCAGCTGTCTATGGTAAGGCTGGGCCTGAGCTTTAGTTGTTAAGGTACATGCGTGCAAGATGCCATCAATACTGTTCTGCGCTAAAAAGGGATAGAAAAATGCCAAACGAATTATTCTAATGTACTGTGAAACTTGCCAGTGCTCCAAGCATATGACTGTGTGTAAAATAACTGAACAGTAATAATTTTTTAAGGGAAGGCTATCTGCATTTGAGATGTATCTGGTAATGACTGAAGGCAGGCCCATAGTGTGAGGAGAAAGCAACCCTCTTAGGTTTTTGTCATTTCTTATAGTTAAATAAAAGTGAGCCATGTGAAGTAGATGTGGAGGAGGAGTCTCAAACTGGTCAATAATTCCACACATGTTTAATATCTGTTAATGTCAGACACAAAAAAAAAACAGTGAAAGTGAAATGCAGTATTTGAACGTTTTAGGAACTTGCTTATCCAAATCTATGAAAAGGCACTTTATCCAAATAACAACTTTGTTTTTCCCACAATGTTTCCAGTTTAATCGATTTGAGTCTTGATAAAGAACGTTGGCTTTCTTTAAAGAACTCGATCTGCAATAGCTACTAGGTGTTACCACAGAATATTCTAACTTCAGTAAACGTTGTATGGGTCTACATAAAACTTAAGATTTCATTAATACTGTCACTTTTAGTTTTTTAAAGAATCATAACATGAATGTATATTTCTGTGATGTTTAGAAAAATCAAATAAAGCTGTGACTTGAATGATAAGAACAGGGGCAGTTTAGTAATGATTTTTAAGGTGTTTGGGAATTCTGGAAAAACTGATGTGAACAAGCTCCATTTTATCACAATATTTATCTTTCGCTAAGGGAAACTTCTCTTAATCTCTAAATTTCTCTGTGAAATGACGCTGTTGCCACACCAGTTCAGCTCAATAGCTGTTTGGTTGGATTTGGCATATTAGACTGTGTCATAGCACCACTTCCTGTATCATAGGGTGTCTGCAGGAGCATGATGGCTGCACAGAACAGGAAGTGTTCAGGCCTCCAAACAGCCGTTATCTTTTTCATAACTGGGGCATCTGTATCTGTCTGTAGTCTCTGTACCAGTCTGCCCTCAAATCCGTAGCCCCTGCTGCACCACTTTAACAGTGGTGGCAAAATCACAGGGCAATGTTTTAATCTATACTGAACAATTTCAACAATTTCAAATATTTACCTAGTTACAGTTCATATAATGAAATCGGTCATTTGAAATAAATTCATGAATTCCTAATCTATGGATGTCACATGGCTGGGCAGTCTCTGGCAAGTCTCACTTGGGAGACTGGCCCACCCACTGGAGAGCCAGACCCAGCTAAACAGAATTTAGTTTTTCCCCACAAATGGCTTTATTACAGACAAATACTCCTCAATTTCATCAGCTGTCTGGGTGGCTGGTCTCAGACAATCCCGCAGGTGAAGAAGCAGGATGTGGCGGTCATGGGCTGGCGTTGTTACACGGGGTTTGCAGTTGTGATGTTGGTTGGACGTACTGCTAAATTCTCTAAAATGACGGAGGCGGCTTATGGTAGTGAAATTAATATTCAATTCTCTGACAACAGCTCTGGTGGACAATCCTGCAGTCAGCATGCTAATTGCGCGCTCCCACAACTTGAGACATCTGTGGCATTGTGTTGTGTGACAAAACTGCTAATTTTAGTGGCCTTTTGATTGTCCCCTGCACAAGATGCACCTGTGTGATGATCATGCTGTTTAATCAGCTTCTTGATATGCCACACCTGTTGGGTGGATGGATGGATTCTTTTGGCAAAGGAGCAATGTTCACTAACAGGGATGTAATCAAATATTGTGCCCAAATATGCTTTCTTTGCATATGGAACATTTCTGGGATCTTTTTATTTCAGCTCATGAAACATGGGGCCAACACTTTACATTGTGTTTTATATTTTTGTTCATATATTTTGCTGTAACTGTCAGACAGTCACAAATTTGAATTGTTATGTTCTCCAATGGCACTCATTTTAGAATGTGTACAGATTATCCTCTACAGGATCAGTGGGATGGTTGAGCTAACATAGGCTAATATGATTAGCATGAGGTTGTAAGTAACAAGAACATTTCACAGGACAAAAACATATCTGATATGGGCAGAAAGCTTAAGTTCTTGTTAATCTAACGGCACTGTCCAATTTACAGTAGCTATGACAATGAAAGAATGCCAAGCTATTGTTTGAGGAGTGCACAGTTATGAACTTAAATGTATTAATAAGCCAATTCGGCACATTTGGGCAGTCTTGATGCAACATTTTGAACAGAAATACAATGGTTCATTGGATCAGTCTACAACTTTGCACATACACTGCTGCCATCTAGTGGCCAAAATCAAAATTGTGCCTAGATTCCCAAGTCATATATTGGCCTTTCTCTTGCATTTCAAATATGATTTTTTTTTTTACCCACAAAAAACGTGTTTTTCTTTTGTATTATCTTTTGCAAGATCTAATGTGTTATATTCTTCTACATTAATTTCCCATTTCCACAAACTTCAAAGTGTTTCCTTTCCAAATGGTATCAAAAATATGCATATCCTTGCTTCAGGTCCTGAGCTACAGGCAGTTAGATTTGGGTGTGTCATTTTAGGCAAAAATTTGAGAGAAAAAAAGGGTCAAATCCCTAAACAAAATCCATGTTTTGAGATCCTGCCAGCCCAGTATATTTGAGGGATGGAGGTAGACTCATGCACCAGTTAAGCATCAGCAATTCTGAGGCCCCTCCTTGTCTGTTCCATGTTATCTCTACAGAATGTTCTCTTCTATAGCTGGGTAGACTGTATAGAAGCTATGCGTCTTAGATACTTATAGCATGGTCATGTTCGGGAGGTTGAGAGGGTAGTGGTGACTGGTGAGGACTTCAGATAAGAGGAACAGGGGTTGAAATCTGTTTGTGTACGGCTTGTTGATTCACAAGTCCAGTTCTTTATACAGATTATTTTGAAGAATGCTGAAGAATGTCAGTACGAAATAAGAAAATTGTTTGAATGGCGCCATCAAGAGTTGGCACAATGGATCTGAGGAATAGTTTATTTCCTCATTGTCCCCCTCCTAAAGTTTAGGATGATGAGTATTAAGGAGATAGATATTGAGCTCTGAAAACATGTGAAAGATATAAGAATGTTTTTATGATAAAAGGGTCATTGCTTGCTTGTTGGCTTGCTTGCTTTTAAGTGATGTTTGTCAGAACTAGGAGAAAGTATGTGTTGTGTTAGAATGTTCCATGTTGAATTTGTGTTCAAATAGTTTAGGTTTAACCTGTCACATAATATAGAAGTCTGAATTGTCATTGTTTTGGTTGTCTTTTAGAAACCAGTCTGATAGATTAGCCCCTGTTGTTTATGCCCAAGCCACCAATAGTAATAAGGGAACTGTTAACACTTTTTGAAAAATATTGTCGCTTTCCCCCCGAATCATCTTCAGTCAGGCGGATAGCTTGATCAACTGGGGATCACACCAAAATCGCTCTTGTTTATTCGTCGCAAGCCCAGAGAAGGCAGATTGGAGCCTGCTATTCTGCATGATTCCTCCTTAACGAGTCAGGGCGGGGGCGAAAGCTAATGCTAGAGAATGCATGCTCATTGCTCGCTCAGACGCTCTCTGGCAGATGTGATGCCCTGTGACAGGCCAGAGACGGGGCCTCGTTGGGTGACACGTGCCCTTCTGCCCATGGCACGAGATCCTCCCCCTCCGCCCTACGTCCTGTCTCGCCCATCACTGGGCAAAAACACCACTTTGGTGTCTCCATGACGCAAGCCTGGAACAACAAACCTAAAAGAAGCGTTCTCATTGGCTATCCGGTGATGCGTCACAGAAATCAGCCCAGATATGAGCAGCAGAGACAAAGGGATGGGGTTCAGGTTGGTGGGGGAGAAATTCAGGGCTGGGGAAACATCTACTGCTATTATGCTCCAACATGTTTCCTTTTTAACCATAAGGGAGGGAGGAGGTCAAAGAATAGCACTTAGGAGAGAAGTGAGAACAAAGTGGTCTAATTGTAACAATTCTTGAGGGATAGGATTTGTAAGTTAAGGTTCGAGAAATGGCTTTGTAGATGTTTTGTAGGTATGTAAATTCAACCTCCGATTTCACTCATGTAAAAGTGGCTTAGCTTTGGCTAAAACTGTCCATCGCATGAAGCCAAGGGGTAAAAGGAAAACGTGCAAAGATCATTATGAAAAATGCATCCACCTATGTTTGTATCCAATCATTGAAATGCATCCACTTATGTTTGTATCCAACACATTGAACTATTTCTAAATGAAGTAACTATCCCCAGACATTGAAATATCTGTGAATGGTATAGATTTTGTGGTTGCAATGTCAAAAGTTTGTTCTCTGTTGTAGTTGTGTAAAAGACTCTGCCACAACAGAGCAATGGAGTTTGAATGAGAAGTATGGAGAGAGTTTTGGGGGAATTTGGTTTGTACTGCCAACACTGAATAATCCACAAGGGTGTCTCTAGGCGGTCTCTAATTGTAAGTCACTCTGGTTAAGCGCGTCTGCTAAATGACAAATGTTTCAAATGGGCCTATCTAGCTCATTAAGTATCGGTCTTCCTCTGTTAGCCCAGCCTCTTTGGCACCAATGTGTGTAAGCACCATATACACCACCCCAAAAGATGGGATGAAGGAAAGGGTGTGTGTTTTCTGCAAATGCTATGTGGTGCCTGAGTGGGTTGGCCAACCCCAGTCCCTTTCCCTACTAAATTATTTGTTGTATTGCTAGTCCTCTGTTTCTGTGATCATTGATTCTAGTCCTGAGTTTTTGTTATTTCAAAATTGTAACCTGGCTCAAACAAATGGATGAAGTTAACTAACAGCTACTGGGACAGTGAAAAGGCTTGCAAAATGAATACCACTCAAAAGGACACAGTATCTGCTCACAGACATGTATTTATTAATTCTATAAATGTTTTATAGGACCTTTTTATTTTCACATATGCACCCTCGCCCCATCTGGTCAGTCTCTAGAATCCACAGCACGTTGATGGCACCTTAATTGGGGAGAATAGCTTTGTGGTGATGACTGGGGCGGAATCAGTGAAATGGTATCAAATACATCAAACACATGGTTTCCAGGTGTGCCATTCCATTTGCTCAATTCCGGCCATTAATGTGAGCCGTTCTCCCCTCAGCAGCCTCCACTGCTAGCAGCAGTGTGGTGGAGCCGAAGAGATGGCGAGATGCACGTGTCGGGCTGGTGCATGTAATGAGTTGGGGTAGAAGTGGGGCTAGTCAGTGCCCGGGTTGACAGTTTGCCAGTGTTGTGACTGCAGTCTGCCACTTTGTCCGGAACACACTGAACTGAGCCCTTCTTTGTCCTTATAGGATGTTATTCTTTAGGCACCAAGTGAAGAAGAGGGACAGAAAAGGGGAGTGACTACCTAAACTAGTCCAATAAGACATGCCCATTTTCGTTTTCCGTTGCAAAACATTTTTGCTACGGTGGGCCCTAATGAATACGACACAGGCGGCATCACCAAGGCACATATCGAGGATCAGTGCACTCTCCCCAATCTTGACATTAGCTGGTGAAATACAAAAATTGCCCTTAGATCATTTCCACCCTCTGCCATGGCAGCCTTTGGCCTGGTGAGCCATTAATGTAGGGCAGCATGTTCCCCTTCATAATCTATCTGTTTTTTTTACCATCTCTCTATCACTACTTTTTCTTTAGGATTTTGTGAAAGCTGCTTATCTCTCCGGACTCAAACATTTTTTTCTTGTTTATTTGTAACGACGTTCGTCTGTAGAAGGAGAAGCGGACCAAAAAGCAGCGTGGTGGTTACTCATGTTTCTTTAATGGAAAATGAACGATTCATGAAATAACTTAAATCTACAAAACAACAAACAGACCGTGAAAAACCTATACAGCCTATCCTGTGACAACAAACACAGGGACAGGAACAATCACCCACAAACACACAGTGAAACCCAGGCTACCTAAGTATGATTCTCAATCAGAGACAACTAATGACACCTGCCTCTGATTGAGAACCATACTAGGCCGAAAACATAGAAATGCCCCAAAACATAGAAAAACAAACATAGACTGCCCACCCAACTCACGCCCTGACCATACCAAATAAATACAAAACAACGGAAATCAAGGTCAGAACGTGACATTATTTATGGCCTGTTATGGTGTTTCCATGGTTTTATTAGAACCATGTATGTAAATGTATACATATCTTTTTAGCTTTTTCTTTTTAGACTTGTTAGCTACTGTCTGGTACATGTTACTGTTAGCTACTGTCTGGTACATGTTACTGTTAGCTACTGTCTGGTACATGTTACTGTTAGCTACTGTCTGGTACATGCTACTGTTAGCTACTGTCTGGTACCTGCTACTATTAGCTACTGTCTGGCACCTGTTACTGTTAGCTACTGTCTGGTACCTGCTACTGTCTGGTACCTGCTACTGTTAGCTACTGTCTGGGACCTGCTACTATTAGCTACTGTCTGGTACCTGCTACTATTAGCTCGTGTCTGGTGGATGTTACTGTTAGCTACTGTCTGGTACATGTTACTGTTAGCTACTGTCTGGTACATGTTACTGTTAGCTACTGTCTGGTACATGTTACTGTTAGCTACTGTCTGGTACATGCTACTGTTAGCTACTGTCTGGTACCTGCTACTATTAGCTACTGTCTGGCACCTGTTACTGTTAGCTACTGTCTGGTACCTGCTACTGTCTGGTACCTGCTACTGTTAGCTACTGTCTGGGACCTGCTACTATTAGCTACTGTCTGGTACCTGCTACTATTAGCTCGTGTCTGGTGGATGTTACTGTTAGCTACTGTCTGGTACCTGCTACTGTCTGGTACCTGCTACTATTAGCTCGTGTCTGGTGGATGTTACTGTTAGCTACTGTCTGGTACCTGCTACTGTCTGGTACCTGCTACTATTAGCTCGTGTCTGGTGGATGTTACTGTTAGCTACTGTCTGGTACCTGCTATTGTCTGGTACCTGCTACTGTTAGCTACTGTCTGGTACCTGTTACTGTTAGCTACTGTCTGGTACCTGCTACTGTCTGGTACCTGCTACTGTTAGCTACTGTCTGGGACCTGCTACTATTAGCTACTGTCTGGTACCTGCTACTATTAGCTTGTGTCTGGTGGATGTTACTGTTAGCTACTGCCTGGTACCTGCTACGGTCTGGTACCTGTTACTGGAAAAAGAAAGCGTACTAGGCATTATTTTTTACATTTAACTAGGCAAGTCAGTTAAGAACAAATTCTTATTTACAATGACGGCCTACACCTGCTACACCCCGGACGACGCTGGGCCAATTGTGTGCTGCCCTATGGGACTCCCAATCACGGCTGGTTGTGAGACAGCCTGGAGTGACACCTCAAGATCTGAGATGCAGTGCCTTAGACCACTGCGCCACTTGGGAGCCCAAGAGCATCAAGATAATAGTTATAAAAGTGATTCTTGGTTAGCTGTAAATCTACCCCAACAATAAACTAAGTCCAGATTGGCCTAAGGACAGAATGGGGTCTTGCCAGTTGTCATCTTTGGCATGGATAACCCCATCCTTAACAAAAATTCCACATGACAAACATCTTATGTCAATGTTGGGCTGGGAAATGTCCTTACAATGTTTCCCTGTTTCTCCGTAAGAATTCATGCACTGAGGTATGTAAGAATGAGCATACTAAACGTGACCATCTGGGTTGCCCTCCCATAACTTCACAGATATCTGTGTATGGATTAGCTAAGCTTAGACAAATCCTTCACCACAGACATGTCATGAAATGAGAGAAAACACAAGGGGCAGAGAGACATTGCAAGGAGATGTTGCTAAACCTGATCAGGAAGCGCTCTGACATGACATGTAACAATTTACTGGGGGAGGATACCTTATGAATGATGTTGAATAAATGCGTTATGAAGGTTGTTCTGAACGATATTGAAACACTGAAAGGTGCTATGACTGGTGTCATAAGTGTTATGAGTATCATCTGTCAGGTACACACTGTCTATTCTCTTAAACCTGGACTCACACCTTGATTCGTACTAAAACCTATTCATAATAATAAATAAACACAAAGAAATGTAGGTCAATTCCATGTTCTTTTTTACAGGTCCTGTCATTTCACAACTGGAAGCGACGGGAGTTAAAGCAACAGTTGATTGTCTCACAGGCCAGATTTTTTTGGGAATACTGTTTTTCAGAACTTGTGGCTATAGACACTGGTGCCAGGGATAGACAGTGGTTAGAGAATTTTACTCTCCACAAGTTCCCAGTGGAGCGATGTTGAGTATAGCATCAACACAGTCTTATCATTGTGGCTTGCAGTCATTTTAAGATTCCGTTTTCCGTTAAGTCAAATTCTATTCCTGTTTCTAAGTAGGGTCATTAGCATTGCACTGTAGATAGGAATGTTGGAGGCTTTGTGTGAATCTCAATGGATTCGTGTAACAAGCCTCTTCACTTTTAATTTGTTACATTGGGGGAGACTAGGTTGCCAGAAGCATTTTAATAAATGTTCTCCCTATCCCCCTCCCTCTATCCCCTGCTCGCTCTTTCTTTCTCTTTCTAACCAACACACATTTGATATACAGTACCAGTCAAAGGTTTTGACACACCTACTCATTCAAGGGGTTTTCTTTATTTTGACTAGTCAAGACATCAAAAATATGAAATAACACATATCATGTCGTAACCAAAAAAGGTGTTAAACAAATCAAAATATATTTTAGATTCTTCAAAGTAGCCACCCTTTGCCTTGATGACAGTTTTGCAAACTCTTGGCATTCTCCCAACCAGCTTACCTGGAATGCTTTTCCAACCGTCTTGAAGGAGTTCCCACATATGCTGAGCATTTGTTGGCTGCTTTTCCTTCACTCTGCGGTCCAACTCATCCCAAACCATCTCTATCGGGTTGAGTTCGGGTGATTGTAGAGGTCAGATCATCTGATGCAGCACTCCATCACTCTCCTTCTTGGTCAAATAGCCCTTACATAGCCTGGAGGTGTGTTGGGTCATTGTCCTGTTGAAAAACAGAAAAACAAATGCCAGTCCCACTAAGTGCAAACCAGATGGGATGGCGTATTGCTGCAGAATAATGTGGTAAATGATGTGGCTAAGTGTGCCTTGAATTTTAAATAAATCACTGACTGTGTCACCAGCAAAGCACCCCCACAGCATCACACCTCCTCCTCCATTCTTCACGGTGGGAACCACACGTGCGGAGATCATCCGTTCACCTACTCTGCGTCTCACAGAGACGCTGCGGTTGGAACCAAAAATCGCCAAATTTGGACTCATCAGACCAAAGGACAGATTTCCACCGGTCTAATGTCCATTGCTCGGGTTTCTTGGCCCAAGCAAGTCTCTTCTTCTTATTGATGTCCTTTAGTAGTGGTTTCTTTGCAGCAATTCGACCATGAAGGTCTGAGTCACGCAGTCTCCTCTGAACAGTTGATGTTGGGATGTATCTGTTACTTGAACTCTGTGAATCATTTATTTGGGCTGCAATAACTCTGGGTCTTTCATTTCTGTGGCGGTTCTCATTAGAGTCAGTTTCATCATTGCGGTTGATGGTTTTTGCGACTGCACTTGAAGAAAGTTCTTGACATTTTCCGGATTGAATGACCTTCATGTCTTAAAGTAATGATGGACTGTCATTTCTCTTTGCTTATTTGAGCTGTTCTTGCCATAAAATGGACTTGATCTTTTACCAAATGGGGCTATCTTCTGTATACCACCCTTCTGCATACCACCCAGCAAAATCTCACTACAAGCCAAAGACTTAAAACACTAAAATGACGAGACAAAACACAACTGTCAAAACCCAACTGATTGGCTCAAATGCATTAAGAAGGAAAGAAATTCCACAAATGAACTTTTAATAAGGCACACCTGTTCATTGAAATGCATTCCAGGTGACTAACTTATGAAGCTGGTTGAGAGAATGCCAAGAGTGTACAAAGTTATCCTCAAGGCAAAGGGTGGCTACTTTTGAAGAGATTTGTTTAACCCTTTTTTTGGTTACTACATGATTCCATATGTGTTATTTCATAGTTGTGTTATTTCATATCTTCACTGTTAATTTCACAATATAGAAAACAGTAAAAAAATAAATAAGAAAAACCCTTGAATGAGTAGGTGTGTCCAAACTTTCAACAGTTTCTCTGCCTGTTTAGTTCTCTAGGCTACAGCAGCAACCGTTTGCTTTGTCCAGCGCAGTTCAAAGAGTTTACTGAAAAGTCTCTGCAAAGTGGGAGCAGGATGTGGCTTGCCAGGGAGATAAGTGAAGCCAGTTTAAAAAATTGTTTTTGTTTTTTTGTATTTAACCTTTATTTAACTAGGCAATTCAGTTAAGAACAAATTCTTATTTACAATGACGGCATACACCTGCCAAACCCGGACGACGCTGGGCCAATTGTGGGCCACCCTATGGGATAACCCAATCACGGCCGGTTGTGATACAGCCTGGATCTTTCCCCCTTGACTAAAACATGTCATTTTCAATAGCTGACCTATACAGAACCTACCTAGCCCACATACCCTTTAGGAAGACAGCCTAGTTTCTACAGTAGGGTAGGATCCAGTGGATTTGGTTATGACATGACAGTAGCACTCACTCACTCACACCTGCTACATGTGACTTATATTTGTTTTAATACGATCAAATGGAACCACACCCTATACTTCTTGTCAGCCTAGTTACAGAAAGGTTTACATTATACTTGCAGGACATATACTTAGAATGTACGGTTTCTCTGGATCTTGAGCAAAGGCAAGCAATAGATTAAGCTCAGAGAGTAGTCGGTATAGAGTAGAACTTCACCTGTGTATACTGTACATGTGGTAGAATCTAACATACTGCTAAACTGCAGATTCGGGGACTCGGTAGTCTCTACTAATGGTACTAGAACCATTTCACCCCCTGGGAGGCTGGGCCTATTTTGGGCTGTGGCACCAATGCCTTTTATTACTGTGTGGCTGAGGTGGTTGTGGTTAGCACAACTTGCCATAACCCCTCATTATGCAATTACAGTCTTTCATTGGGGTGGTAATACTCACATTGCTTCATAAACTGAGGATTTTTCTCACAACATCCATCGCTACAACAACATTCCCCTCTATATAAAAATGAAGGACAGCAGTAAGCAATGATCATTGTATAACCATTATGCAGTATATAGCACTCCCAAGGCCAGTCAGTCTTTTCCCCAAAATGAGTGACAAAGAGTGACATTGCTGAGTGCTCTGGTTTCCTCACTGCTGACAAAGGGGAAAACAAAGGCACATAGTCCGCCGGGATTGGGTGGGTTTTGTATTGGGCGGCAGGGTAGCCTAGTGGTTAGAGAGTTGGATTAGTAACCGGAAGGTTGCAAGTTCAAACCCCTGAGCTGACAAGGTACAAATCTGTCGTTCTTCTCACTGTTCCTAGGCCGTCATTGAAAATAAGAATTTGTTCTTAACTGACTTGCCCAGTTAAGTGTGTGTGTGTGTGTGTGGAGTTGAAAGGCACATATTAGCCCTTTCTCCACCCAGGCACTTCTCCCTTGAGTGATTTATTCCACACCAGCGCTGGTTTATTTAAGAAAGCACATTTGAAGGGGACAGGCGCAGACGGCCATCTGAGAGACATCGGATCAGACCCGTGTGTAGGGAAGGCATTCCAAAGGGAGAGGCAGAGATGCAGTTTGTGTTCACCCGGGGTGAGCAGCAGCAGGGAACTCTATAAGTGGGCCCAAAGGATTTACAGCCTTTGGCATTTGAAACGTATTCACTGGATGCCGAGTTGCCTCCTTATTGGTCCAGAGAGCTGCCAATCGTGAATATGTTTAAAAGCAGATCTGTCAGGATTGGCTGGCTGGGAATAGAAGGGAATTGATGTTTGCATGTGCTCCCTTGAGCCAACATGTGCTCAAGGGAGCACATGCAAACATTGTGGCTGGAGAGGAGGTCTATGATTGGTTGAGTTGAATCACATGTTTGTGTTGCTGAATCTGATCTATGGCTCTGTCTTGTATGTAAATGACAATGTTGAATGGACTGCACCGGTTTGTCTCTTTATCATGGCTCTGATCTCTCTCTCTCTCTCTCAATTCAATTCAATTCAAGGGTCTTTATTGGCATGGGAAACGTATGTTAACATTGCCAAAGCAAGTGTCTCTCTCTGTCTCTCTCTCTAACAAACTATTTCTATTGTTATGGACCTTCAAAGGAAAAAGTTGGACAACCAAATTCTTTGTTCAATCCCTTCAAAGGAGCAATGTGAATAACGTGATGATAATACAAGCATAAGCCAGTGCCCTCAAGCATACCAACATAGTAAAAGGGCTTGGATGGTTTCGAGGAACACTCACTTTAAGTGTGTCACCCAAATGTCAAAGGTCACAAGCCTTACATAGCGTGAGTTAGGTTGAATTTAACTATATGGTATAGTTGTTTCTGTATATAGCCCCTTTGTGCTCTTCAATCTCAAGAGGGCTGGTCAGATAATACTTTTCTAGAATTGGATATCAAGATATTCAATCCAATTCATGTTTTGTGCATGCAGTCATATAATATAACATATGTCACTGCCCGCACGTACGACCCTTATTCTACATCCATGTGACAGGATAATATTACCCTCAGACATGTATGTACAGTGCCTTGCGAAAGTATTCGGCCCCCTTGAACTTTGCGACCTTTTGCCACATTTCAGGCTTCAAACATAACGATATAAAACTGTATTTTTTTGTGAAGAATCAACAACAAGTGGGACACAATCATGAAGTGGAACGACATTTATTGGATATTTCAAACTTTTTTAACAAATCAAAAACTGAAAAATTGGGCGTGCAAAATTATTCAGCCCCTTTACTTTCAGTGCAGCAAACTCTCTCCAGAAGTTCAGTGAGGATCTCTGAATGATCCAATGTTGACCTAAATGACTAATGATGATAAATACAATCCACCTGTGTATCAAGTCTCCGTATAAATGCACCTGCACTGTGATAGTCTCAGAGGTCCGTTAAAAGCGCAGAGAGCATCATGAAGAACAAGGAACACACCAGGCAGGTCCGAGATACTGTTGTGAAGAAGTTTAAAGCCGGATTTGGATACAAACAGATTTCCCAAGCTTTAAACATCCCAAGGAGCACTGTGCAAGCGATAATATTGAAATGGAAGGAGTATCAGACCACTGCAAATCTACCAAGACCTGGCCGTCCCTCTAAACTTTCAGCTCATACAAGGAGAAGACTGATCAGAGATGCAGCCAAGAGGCCCATGATCACTCTGGATGAATTGCAGAGATCTACAGCTGAGGTGGGAGACTCTGTCCATAGGACAACAATCAGTCGTATATTGCACAAATCTGGCCTTTATGGAAGAGTGGCAAGAAGAAAGCCATTTCTTAAAGATATCCATAAAAAGTGTTGTTTAAAGTTTGCCACAAGCCACCTGGGAGACACACCAAACATGTGGAAGAAGGTGCTCTGGTCAGATGAAACCAAAATTGAACTTTTTGGCAACAATGCAAAACGTTATGTTTGGCGTAAAAGCAACACAGCTGAACACACCATCCCCACTGTCAAACATGGTGGTGGCAGCATCATGGTTTGGGCCTGCTTTTCTTCAGCAGGGACAGGGAAGATGGTTAAAATTGATGGGAAGATGGATGGAGCCAAATACAGGACCATTCTTGAAGAAAACCTGATGGAGTCTGCAAAAGACCTGAGACTGGGACGGAGATTTGTCTTCCAACAAGACAATGATCCAAAACATAAAGCAAAATCTACAATGGAATGGTTCAAAAATAAACATATCCAGGTGTTAGAATGACCAAGTCAAAGTCCAGACCTGAATCCAATCGAGAATCTGTGGAAAGAACTGAAAACTGCTGTTCACAAATGCTCTCCATCCAACCTCACTGAGCTCGAGCTGTTTTGCAAGGAGGAATGGGAAAAAATTTCAGTCTCTCGATGTGCAAAACTGATAGAGACATACCCCAAGCGACTTACAGCTGTAATCACAGCAAAAGGTGGCGCTACAAAGTATTAACTTAAGGGGGCTGAACAATTTTGCACGCCCAATTTTTCAGTTTTTGATTTGTTAAAAAAGTTTGAAATATCCAATAAATGTCGTTCCACTTCATGATTGTGTCCCACTTGTTGTTGATTCTTCACAAAAAAATACAGTTTTATATCTTTATGTTTGAAGCCTGAAATGTGGCAAAAGGTCGCAAAGTTCAAGGGGGCCGAATACTTTCGCAAGGCACTGTATGTAGAGGAAGGGTTCTACATGTACAGGGGAGCCAGGCTCATTTGCGGTATGCGTGTTGTGTGTCACGTATGGAGAGCGCCTTTATTCAGATGGCATTGTGAACCTCGAAACATACATTACTGTAAACAGTTTGGCCAAGGCTGCGGTCATAACTCACTGTACACATATGCGTTTGTGCGTGTATCTGCACATCTGTACAGTACAATGCAGTACCTTTGTGTTCTTTTCAATAACGGCCACTGAGACGTTAACCATGCATGAGACAGAGGGTCCAGTGTATGGTATGTACGTGTAACTACGCAGGAAAAGTTGCTGTGTAACCCACTCCTCCTCAACCAGTTTGAACGAGTTTTCCCAAAAGTGAAAAACAGAGCAAAGGAGAGGGGGGGGGGGGGGGGGGGGGGGAGAGCACGAAGAGATGCCAACACAGAGTCTCTCAGTTCACTGTGGGCTATTTTGCAACTGCGACCCCCGAATTTCCCCCTTTTTTTTTCCCTCAACAAGCTGGCAAATTAGTGCAAAAGGTCATTCCAGCTTGCCCAGGAACACAGGAACACAAGTGTGCACCCCAGTAAACTCCACTGAAAATAAACACCCCCCACAAAGGTTGAGCTGCTTTCCCCAGCCAAACCTGACGCCAATGGTCTCTTTTGACCTGCCAGAAACATTATGGTGATATGAATGTATGCCAGTTGTGACAGAGGAGCAATCCCTGAAGGACTATTAGTTCTCCTAGAAGGTCAACAAGAGAACTTCTATTGCATTGCATCTAGAAAGAGAGTAATGGTAAAATATACATCGATATAGTGCTTCTTACAAGCACTGGCAAATTGGAGTGCTTTTTACAAGCTCTCCCAAGTGTTTGTAGTTCTATGTAAGAGGGGTGAAAGTTACTCAGGGGCTTGACTTTAAGTGACAACATTTTACCAGGAGTATGAGAAATGCTCCAGCTCGCAGCCTGGACTCGCGGAGGTTAAGGTGCAAGTCGCTGCATGCCTCATGCCTATGGAGACTGGCTAGGATTTAATTATGCAGACGTTTCCCTTGCATGTCAACAAGTTCACATATACAGTTGAAGTCGGATGTTTACATACACCTTAGCCAAATAAATTTAAACTCAGTTTTGCCCAATTCCTGACATTTAATCTAATTAAACATTCCCAGTCTTAGGTCAGTTAGGATCACCACTTTATTTTAAGAATGTGAAATGTCAGAATAATAGTGGAGAGAGTGATTTATTTCAGCTTTTATTTCTTTCATCACATTCCCAGTGGGTCAGAAGTTTACTTACACTCAATTAGTATTTGGTAGCATTGCCTTTAAATTGTTTAACTTGGGTCAAATGTTTCGGGAAGCCTTCCACAAGCTTTCCACAATAAGTTGGGTGGATTTTGGCCCATTCCTCCTGACAGAGCTGGTGTAACTGAGTCAGGTTTGTAGGTCTCCTTGCTCATACACGCTTTATCAGTTCTATGGGATTGAGGTCAGGTCTTTGTGATGGCCACTCCAATACCTTGGCTTTGTTGTCCTTCAGCCATTTTGCCACAACTTTGGAAGTATGCTTGGGGTCACTGTCCATTTGGAAGACCCATTTGCGACCAAGCTTTAACTTCCTGACTGATGTCTTGAGATGTTGCTTCAATATAACCACATAATTTTCCTCCTCATGATGTCATCTATACTGTGAAGTGCACCAGTTCCTCCTGAAGCAAAGCACCCCCTACAACATGATGCTGTGTTCTTCGGCTTGCAAGCATCCCCCTTTTTCCTCCAAACATAATGATGGTCATTATGGCCAAACAGTTCTATTTTTGTTTCATCAGACCAGAGGACATTTCTCCAAAAAGTACGATCTTTGTCCCCATGTGCAGTTGCAAACCGTAGTCTGACTTTTTTATGGTGTTTTTGGAGCAGTGGCTTATTGCTTGCTGAGCGTCCTCTCAGGTTATGTCGATATAGGATTCGTTTTACTGTGGATATAGATACTTTTGTACCGGTTTCCTCCATCATCTTCACAAGGTCCTTTGCTGTTGTTCTGGGATTGAATTGCACTTACTGCATCAAAGTACATTCATCTCTGGGAGACAGAACTCATCTCCTTCCTGAGCGGTATGACAGCTGCGTGGTCCCATGGTGTTTATACTATTGTTTGTACAGATGAACGTGATACCTTCAGGCTTTTTTTTTTTCTGAGGTCTTGGCTGATTTCTTTTGATTTTCCCATAATGTCAAGCAAAGAGGCACTGTGTTTGAAGGTGGCCTTGAAATACATCCACATGTACACCTACAAATTACTCAAATGATGTCAATTAGCTTCTAAAGCCATGACATAATTTTCTGGAATTTTCCAAGCTGTTTAAAGGCACAGTCAACTTAATGTATGCAAACTTCTGACCCACTGGAATTGTGATGCAGTGTATTGTAAGTGAAATAATCTGTCTGTAAACAATTGTTGGAAACATTACTTGTGTCATGAACAAAGTAGATGTCCTAACCGACTTGCCAAAGCTATCGTTTGTTAACAAGAAATTTGTGGAGTGGTTGAAAAACAAGTTTAAATGACTCCAACCTAAGTGTATGTAAACTTCAGACTTCAACTGTAGGCTACATACATTTCACGTCAAGGTGGACAAGATGGGGGAAGGTTAATAATGTAACTCACAGGGGCTCTAAAGGTGGAGGGGCGGGAAGGCTGGCCAGTGTTTGAGTTTACCTCCACAGATCAGTAGCTGGGGCCTTGAGGAATGTATCCTATGTTTGTAGTGACTCTGTGAGTGGTCATTATTGTGATGGAAAGGGCACTTATGTCAGCCATTTAGGCTCTCACCCAGAATGCTCCATTGTTTACTCCCTCAATCTCTTTACCTTTCATCCAGGCTTATTTTTGCCTCCTGATTTATGAATTGTGGGTGTGTTTTGGAGAATCATTTGTTAGTCCTATGGGCCCTGCTCAAAAGTAATGCAAGATAAAAGGATTAGGGTGCAATGTGGGACATAAAGGACCCCCTAGGAAGATATCAGTCCAGTCCAATCCAGCCACTAGGCCTTGACTATAGGAACCATGCTGTGTTCGGTATGAAGAGGAGGGTCAGCCAGTTGGAATCCTCCCAGGGTTGATCTCCTTACATAAGGTGCTATTTCGATGGGGAACATTCTGTGCACGTACTGATGGTGCACGTACCGCATGTACATCACAGTGACAGCCAGACGCATAACGTGTGCGTTGGTGCATATCGTGCGTGCAAGTGATTGTCCATTTCATCACAGGGGACCAATAAGAGGGCCTGTGGGACAGTGTCAAGTCGGGCTAATTGAGGTAATATGGACATGAATGTATAGTTAAAGTGACTATGCATAATGTATATGATAAACAGAGCAGCAGTGTAAAACAGGGGTTGGGGGGGGGGGACAACACACAATGCAAATAGTCCGGGTAGCCATTTAATTACCTGTTCAGGAGTCTTATGGCTTGGGGGTAAAAGCTGTTGAGAAGCCTCTTGGTCCTAGGCTTGGCCCTCCGGTACTGCTTGCCATGAGGTAGTAGTGAGAACAGTCTGTGGCTGGGGTCTTTGACCATTTTTAGGGCCTTCCTCTGACACCGCCTGGTGTAGTGGTCCTGGATGGCAGGCAGTGATGTACTAGGCCGTAGGCACTACCCTCTGTATTGTCTTGTGGTCGGAGGCCGAGCAGTTGCCGTACCAGGCAGTGATGCTCTCGATGTTGCAGCTGTAGAACCTTTTGAGGATCTGAGGACCCATGCCAAATCTTTTTAGTTTCCTGAGAGGGAATAGGCTTTGTCGTGCCCTCTTCACGACTGTCTTGGTGCGTTTGGACCATTCTAGTTTATTAGTGATGTGGACACCAAGGAACTTGAAGCTCGCAACCTGCTTCACTACAGCCCAGTCGATGAGAATGGGGGTTTGCTGGGTCCTCCTTTTCCTGTAGTCCACAATCATCTCCTTAGTCTTGGTTACGTTGAGTGAGAGGTTGTTACTCTGGCACCACCCGGCCAGGTCTCTGACCTCCTCCCTATAGGCTGTCTCGTCGCTGTCGGTGATCAGGCCTGCCACTGTTGTGTCATCTGCAAACTTAATGATGGTGTTGGAGTCGTGCCTGGCTACGCAGTCGTGGGTGAACAGGAAGTACAGGAGGGGACTGAGCATGCACCCCTGAGGGGCTCCAGTGTTGAGGATCAGCGTGGCAGATGTGTTGCTACCTACCCTCACCATCTGGGGGCGGCCCGTCAGGAAGTCCAGGATCCAATTGCAGAGGGAGGTGTTTAGTCCCAGGATCCTTAGCTTAGTGATGAGCTTTGAGGGTACTATGGTGTTGAACGCTGAGCTGTCAATGAATAGTCAATGAATAGCATTCTCACGTAGGTGTTCCTTTTGTCCAGGTGGGAAAGGGCAGTGTGGATGGAGTGCAATAGAGATTGCATCATCTGTGGATGTGTTTGGGCGATATGCAAATTGGAGTGGTTCTAGGGTTTCTGGGATAATGGTGTTGATGTGAGCCATTACCAGCCTTTCAAAGCACTTCATGGCTACGGACGTGAGTGCTACGGGTCTGTAGTAATTTAGGCAGGTTTCCTTAGTTTTCTTGGGCACAGGGACTATGGTGGTTTGCTTGAAAGATGTTGGTATTACAGACTCAATCAGGGACATGTTGAAAATGTCAGTGAAGACACCTGCCAGTTGGTCAGCACATGCCCGGAGCACACGTCCTGGAAATCCATCTGGCCTCGCGGCCTTGTGAATGTTGACCTGTTTAAAGGTCTTTCTCACATCAGCTACAGAGAGTGAACCAAACAGAATGGGTGGCATGTTGGTGACTGATAGTGGTCCATTAGGGCCTAGAGACTAGAAAGGAGCTGGGGTTTGATTAGGAATTCAGATAACGAAAGGGAGAGGGAAAAGGGACAAGCGCAGATGTTTTGACATCTGCAAAGGTCCTCATACCAATTTAGAGGTGTATGGAAGTGGATACTTTGCGCACAGCCATAAACAATGACTGGTTTTACAGTAGCCCATGGTGTGTGGGTATTCTGCTAACTCTGAGATGCATTCTGGGTAATGGACCATGGTGTATGTGAGTGCACGGTGAGTCATCAGATGACTTCAGTTTGGTTGGAGTTTTTTGGTTTTGAGGCGATGAGCGAAACGCACCATACATCGGTAGTCTGAGGATCCGTGTGTGTGTGTGGATAAAGAGATGGGTTTGGGATAAAGTACCTCAAAGATGTGTTGATCTGTTAGTCATTATTCTCCAGGGACACATCAGCTGTCCGAGAGATGATACCAACACAAAATGGGCTTGTATATCACTTAGCCTACAGATATCAACGTACTCTTCACATAACATATTTGAGGCAATAATGTGCTTTTCTCAAGGCTATACAGTACATTGTCCTAGTGGGGATTTCTAACCCCAACCCATGACTCCAACGCTCTTAAATTGTCTCACTGTCTCTTCAGTCTCTAAGTCGTTAGTCACGTTTGTCATGGTGTGACAGTGTACCTTACTGAATAAAGACTAGTAGAGAGAAACAGAGATGCCCTAATGTCCAGGGTCACAGACCTCCAGCAGGCTAAGGTGACCCATCACAGACCACCAAGGGCCACCATCAGTCACCAACATGCCACCCATTCTGTTTGGTTCACTTTCCTATGTAAGCATGTTTTGTCCTGTCTTGATAAAGAATCCAAACACAATAATCCTATTATCTATCTACATGGAGCGTACAAAACATTAGGAAGACCATTCTAATATTGAGTCACCCCCCCCCCCCTTGCCCTCAGAACAACATCAATTTGTCGAGGCATGGACGCTACAAGGTCAGTTGTGTCAAGCTGGCTGGATGTCCTTTGGTTGGTGGGCCATTCTTGTTGTAACAATGACGCTGGGAGTCAGGAAGCATGTGCAGTTGGTGAGTTTAATAATAAAGAACATGGAGCGAAACAAATCAAGAGAAGCTTCTGGCCATGAACACAGAACACAGAATCATCTGCCTGAAGAGTAGTGCTAGGGAGTGCTAGATAAAGGGGGAGTAATCAGGGTAGTCCAAGTGTGCCTAATGATGGGGTGCAGGTGTGCGTAATGAGGGCTGCCAGGTGTGTGTAATGATGGGTTGCCAGGACCAGGGTTGCCAGGGCCCCGACGCGCAGCTCCAGCTGCAGGACAACGCCGGCCAGGGGGACGGCCGAGAGGGTGAGGAGCGGCGAAGGTGGAAATCTCGGGTGATGTTGGGATCTGGAATGTTGTCCACCAGGTAATGAAGCCAACCCCCATGACTTCGGGAGTGCAGGAGGGATCTGACGGCGTAGGCGGGGCTTCCCTCGAGGGGAGACGGATAGGTGTGATGTGGGATAGCTTCAACCAGGAGACCAGGAACCACCGGCCTGAGGAGGGAAACACGAAAAGAGGGTGAGATCTGGTAGTTAGTGTGGAGCTGTAATCTATATGTCACCTTGTTGACCCTCCTGAGGACCTTGAACGGCACCATAAACCCGGGGGTTCAGCTTCTTACATGGCAGGCGAAGTGGGAGGTTCCTGGTGGGGAGGCAGCCACGATCACCAGGATGGAACATGGGAGCCTTACTGCAGTGGCGAATCCGCCTGCTCCTTCAGGTGGCAGATGGTGCGCTGGAGCCTCCCGTGGGCATTGTTCCAAACTTCTTCTGCGCGCCTGAACCACTTTTCCACCGCAGGAGCTTCGGTCTGGTTCAGGGTCCACGGAGCCAAGGCTGGCTGATAACCAAGAACACACTGAAAGGGAGTCAGCCCAGTGGAGAAGTGACGCAATGAATTCTAGGCATACTCCACCCAGTGAAGGAATCGGGCCACTCCCTCTGCAGGTCCTGGCAGTGACTCCTCAGAAACCTCAGCACAGCTCCTGGTTCATGATAAGCTGTAGACCACACTACCTACCGAGAGAGTTCTCATCTGTATTCTCCGTAGCTGTTTACATACCACCTCAGTCAGAGGTTGGCACTAAGATAGCATTGAATGAGCTGTATTCCACCATAAGGAAACAAGAAAACGCTCACTCAGAGGTGGCACTCCTAGTAGCTGGGGACTTTAATGCTGGGAAACGTAAATCAGTTTTACCAAATTTCTATCAGCATGTTAAATGTGTGACATTGGTCAGATGAATCAGATGCTAAGCTACAGGACTGTTTCGCTATCACAGACTGAAATATGTTCCGGGATTCTTCCAATGGCATTGAGGATTACACCACATCCGCCATTGGCTTCATCAATAAGTGATAACGTCGTCCCCACAGTGACCGTACGTACATACCCCAACCAGAAGCCGTGGATTACAAGCAGCATTCGCACTGAGCTAAAGGGTAGAGCTGTAGTCACCTGGAATTAATTTAAATTAACAGGTGTGCCTTGTTAAAAGTTAATTTGTGGGTTTGATGGGTTTGAGCCAATCAGTTGTGTTGTGACAAGGTAGGGGTTGTATACAGAAGATAGCCCTATTTGGTAAAATACCAAGTCCATTTTATGGCAGGAACAGCTCAAGATGTGTGGTTCCCACCATGAAGCATGGAGGAAGAGGTGTGATGGTGTGGGGGTGCTTTGCTTATGACACTGTCAGTGATTTATTTAGAATTCAAGGCACACTTAACCAGCATGGCTACCACATCATTCAGCAGCGATTCGCCATCCCATCTGGTTTGTGCTTAGTGGGTTTACCATTTGTTTTTCAACAGGACAATGATCCAAAACACACCTCCAGGCTGTGTAAGGGCTATTTGACCAAGAAGAAGAGTGATGGAGTGCTGCATCAGATTACCTGGCCTCCACAATCACTCAACCTCAATCCAGTTGAGATGGTTTGGGATGAGTTGGATCACAGAGTGGAGGAATAGCAGCCAACAAATGCTCAGCATATGTTGGAACTCCTTTAAGACTGTTGGAAAAGCATTCCAGGTGAAGCTGGTTGAGAGAATGCCAAGAGTGTGCAAAGCTGTCATCAAGGCAAAGGGTGGCTACTTTGAAGAATCTAAAATCTAAAATCTATTTAGATTTGTTTAACACTTTTTTGGTTACTACATGATTCCTTCCATATGTGTTATTTCATAGTTTGATGTCTTTACTATTATTATACAATGTAGACAATAGCAAAAATAAAGAAAAATACACTGAATGAGTATGTGTGTCCAAATGTATTTTTATTTAACTAGGCAAGTCAGTTAACAACAAATTCTTATTTACAATGACGGCCTACTGGGGAGCAATGGGTTAACTGCCTTATTCAGGCAGTAGTTTATGTGTCGGAGGCCTAGGGTCAGTCTGTTATATCTGGAGTATTTCTCCTGTCTTATCCGGTATCCTGTGTAAATTTAAGTATGCTCTCTTTAATTCTCTCTTTCTCTCTTTCTCTCTCTCGGAGGACCTGAGCCCTAGGACCATGCCTCAGGATTACCGGGCATGATGATTCATTGTTGTCCCCAGTCCACCTGGCCGTGCTGCTGCTCCAGGTTCAACTGTTCTGCAAGCGGCTATGGAACCCTGACCTGTTCACTGTGATTACTATTATTTGACCATGCTGGTCATTTATGAACATTTGAACATCTTGGCCATGTTCTGTTAAATCTCCACCTGGCACAGCCAGAAGAGGACTGGCCACCCCTCATAGCCTCTCTCATAGCCTCTCTAGGTTTCTTCCTAGATTTTGGCCTTTCTAGGGAGTTTTTCCTAGCCACCGTGCTTCTACACCTGGGTTTTAGGCTGGGTTTCTGTACAACACATTGATATATCAGCTGATGTAAGAAGGGCTATAGAAATATATTTGATTTGATTCAGGGGCAGAACGACAGATTTTTACCTCGTCAGCTCGGGTATTCGATCCACCAACCTTTCAGTTACTGGCCCAACGCTCTAACCACTAGGCAACCTGCCACCCCTTATGACTGGTACTGTATATACACACATTGTATATCGTTCCAAAATGCCATCCTGGGCCAATCAAAAGATGAATTGTTCATTTTCATTTCAAGTAAAACAATCTAAGAACAACTAATGTTTACATCACAATGCCCTATGGATCTATGTTAAAGGTGGCTCTGCCTGCCATGATGAGAGCAGATGGCAGAGGGCAGAGGGCAGAGGCTTTCTCCCTCCCTGTGATCACATTGAACACATACACATCCACACTGCGACATGTGCGTGTCTGGAGGAAGACGAGGTAGGAGGGAAGCTCTGGGATGTGTGTGTGTGTGTGTGTGTGTGTGTGTGTGTGTGTGTGTGTGTGTGTGTGTGTGTGTGTGTGTGTGTGTGTGTGTGTGGATGGAACTCTGTGTTCTGTACATTTTGTTCTACATTTAGGGTAGCGCTTCATGCCCAGAGCTAAGAGGAGTGACATGGCTCCCTGTCGCCAAGTGGTGGTGGGATGTGGAAATGCATCTGCCATGAGCCCTGGAGGTTAAAATGTACTGTACATACATACACACATATGTACACAAAAAGGCAGGCAAGCAGGCACACACGTGCACACACACACAGTATGTTATACATTTACTGATGTTCCTAGTCCCAGGAATTATATGACCTATTACGATTACTGCTATGTGGTTGGACTTTACTTGTCGACATATGGAGAGGCAGGCATTGTTCCATAATCATTGATTTGTGAACATTTACTCGCAAAGCTTGATATGATACTCTCCATACTAATAATGTCACCCCGACACCTTTCCTTCCATTACTTTAGACTTTTAAAGAGGCAATCAGCAGTTGCTACATGTTTGGGCTTATAAACGAATGACGGTTGTTGTAGAATATCACTTATAAATGCCTCATGAGCTTAGTTCAAATGTCGAAATATAAGCTTTGTTTGTAAACAAAGTAAACGTGAACAAACACTATAAGGCCGCTAAAACAAGGTTAAAACTATAACTCTGTCTATGAATTTGAGAGTGGTTACATTTCTCCAGCCCCACCCCACAGTTTTTTTTACCGAAACAGGGGCAGGGTCAATGCTTTGTTATTGTTTCAACTGCGGATTGCCCCTTTAAGCGGACATGTACCAGAAAGTAAGCGACTGTCAAGGTGTAACACACTTCATCCATGCAGGGTCCTTTATAACTTCTTTTAGCCGACATACACATGCAACATCCCCTTAAACAATCAGCAAAAATAGTATTTGGTGTTTCTTCTCCTCAAAATTCTCAGCCCACCACAATTGATTTTTGATTTGGTAGCCTCATACATACACACCGGTTTCAACTGGTTTCATGCCCCATATGTAATAACAGAAAGGGTAAAGCATCCATTAAGGAGCAGAGGTAAAACAGGATAAGGTAAATCAATACATTCTTATCCATAAAGTCAAACTTTAAATGTGTGAAATGTAAAAGTTTAGACTTCCTGAGTCACCTAGTGGCCATGAAAGGCAATGCCCAAAGGATGTACTACACATGTAAGAGCCTTCATACGTTCGTTGTTATCACAGATCTAAATTGGTTGGATTGGTCAAAGTAATACGGTGGTAACCTTGCTTACACCAATCCAATCACTTAAAGATCAGCGATAACTTCAAGGAAGGGAAGAAGGAATGATGCATTGCACATCTAATGGAATAAGGCCCATGTGAGATTGAGCGCAAGGTAAAGGGAAACTCAATGCTGCTTCTTTCACCTCCAGATGGCAAGTGCCATCAGGTCAGTCTGACGTCTTAGGATTGATTTAGGATGGAGCTAAGTGGAGGGTTATGGCATATAGTCTATAAGGAGACAATGCATGAAATAGAAGGCTCATATAGCCTACAATACATAGCTTAGGCTACATGCCTACAGTATGAGTGAGTTTAATCATTCCTTGACTAGAACTGGATACAGTTGACGTTGCCCCTAGATACGTTAACTGAATTATGTTTGAGCTGATCTGCGCAGCATTTACCTTGAATGTGATCTCTGCTCACATCAGGGAAAATGCCTTAGAAAGGCAGCATTGTTGGGTGAATAGTGCACTGCTCCATAACACACCTTTGGATTGAATCCCAGCCTAAGTCCATAATAACTGCATGAGTTGATTTGCTGTGCCAGTAGTCTCCCTGTTGAATGATGCAGATGGAACTTTAATGTAGAAGGACACAACCATTCAGCAGACAGAGGCATGATGATCAGGTGCAGCAAACACTAACAACACACTGTGAGTGGAGGGGATCAGTGAGTTTTAGGCCTGTATAACGTTCACAGGTTAGCAGTGAAAAACCTTGTGCCCTAATGAATACGACCCAGGTAAATATTTGGGTATCTCCATCTCAGGAGGAAATCCAACCCCGGGCAGCCATGATCAGTGGCTGCTGTTCAAACAGGAAACATCCATCAGCAGTCAAGCCTATATTGTGTTCCTGTGTGTGTGTGTGTGCGTGTGTGTGTGTGCATGCGTGCGTGTGTGCGTGCCTCTCCCATACAAACCCATACATTATTGAAGTTTATCTTAGAAGTATGCAATCCCCTCATTAAAGCGGAACTCTATATGGTAATCAAAACTGGCAACACGAGAACTACAGGTATGCTAAGATTACACCACTGTGTAGTATAATCAAGATTATCGTCAAGGCTGCCAATATTACATTGTTTAACAGTCTGATGGCCTTGAGATAGAAGCTATTTTTCAGTCTCTCTGTGTTAGTGATGGCTGTTTAACAGTCTGATGGCCTTGAGATAGAAGCTATTTTTCAGTCTCTCTGTGTTAGTGATGGCTGTTTAACAGTCTGATGGCCTTGAGATAGAAGCTATTTTTCAGTCTCTCTGTGTTAGTGATGGCTGTTTAACAGTCTGATGGCCTTGAGATATAAGCTATTTTTCAGTCTCTCTGTGTTAGTGATGGCTGTTTAACAGTCTGATGGCCTTGAGATAGAAGCTATTTTTCAGTCTCTCTGTGTTAGTGATGGCTGCTTAACAGTCTGATGGCCTTGAGATAGAAGCTATTTTTCAGTCTCTCTGTGTTAGTGATGGCTGTTTAACAGTCTGATGGCCTTGAGATAGAAGCTATTTTTCAGTCTCTCTGTGTTAGTGATGGCTGTTTAACAGTCTGATGGCCTTGAGATAGAAGCTATTTTTCAGTCTCTCTGTGTTAGTGATGGCTGTTTAACAGTCTGATGGCCTTGAGATAGAAGCTATTTTTCAGTCTCTCTGTGTTAGTGATGGCTGTTTAACAGTCTGATGGCCTTGAGATAGAAGCTATTTTTCAGTCTCTCTGTCCCAGCTTTGATACATCTGACCTCGCCTTCTGGGTGGTAGCGGGGTGAACAGGCAGTGGCTCGGGTGGTTGTTGTCCCTGATGATCTTTTTGGCCTTCCTGTGACATTGGGTGCTGTAGGTGTCCTGGACGGCAGGTAGTTTGCCCCCGGTGATGCGTTGTGCAGACTGCACCACCCTCTGGAGAAGCCCTGCGTTTGTGGGCGGTGAAGTTGCCGTACCAGGCGGTGATACAGCCAGACAGGATGCTCTCAATTGTGCTGTAATCTGTAAAAGTTTGTGAAGGTTTTAGGTGACAAGCCAAATTTCTTCAGCCTCTTGAGGTTGAAGAGGCGCTGTTGGGATTGAGGCAATGTTTACTATGATTGTGATTGGTGCATGCAAAACTTTACAACACTTTTTTGGGGGTAATAAATTAGAAAGAAAATGAGAAAAACATTTTGTTAGATAATAAATAATGAAACTTTGAAAAACTGTTAGAAGAGTTTATTAAAATGTGTCAGAAACATATTTTCTTTAAATATCTGGTTGTATTATGCTCAGTATTCAATGAAACCGTATAGGTCATCAGAGCTTTATGATATCTGTCTCCATCTACATTACACTAGCAAGCCCTCCTCAGGTTGCCAACAAACCAGTACTTGAAAACCAGCTCTCCAAGGAAGTGAACAGGTAAGGATTGGAGTTTGCAGTTTGTGTACAAACACACTAAAAGTAAATTAGGTAGATGATTAAAAAAAGAAACAGGAAAGACATGATACAGTGTTGTCACTCGACACTTTTCAAATGCATCTGGAGTCCAATAAGTACTCTACTCTTTAGTCACCCCACCCTAAACAAAACTATACGTGTATCGACGTACATGTTGCGATGGTACAACTTCATTTGGTAGCAGTAGTCTGCCCTGAACTTTCTGCCATAATTGTGCCACATTTTATACTGAGCTGATCTTGCTTGTCGTCTACCACATGACAACGTGTGACAGAAATGAACAACAATCAATTAGGAGGAAGATTAAGCCCTGTGTACTGATCTACTGAACAGGAGCATCATTGGGCTTTGGACCTGTCTTCTCATAATGTTGGTCAAATGGGACATACACTCTAATCAGTATCAGAGTGTAACGGGCATCTAAATGTGGCACCAGTGTGGAGCCAGCGCCCACTGGGTTAGGGTTACAGCGGCCAGTCTAGCGGTGCCAGCCGACAATGGCCCACTACCTCTGGGAAAGAGCCCTGCTGAAAAATACATGAGGAAACCCACACCTGTTTCCAGGTAACCGATGCAGCCTGAATCCTGAACCGTGACGACGTGTGTGTGGTTGCGTACATGCATGGGGTTGTGTGTGTGTGTTCACATTGGCAACTGCTTGATTCCTCTAACTGATCAGATGCTTCACAGGGATGTTACCAGCAACCCGTGTTCCTGACAAGAGACATTGACAATCTAATCAGGATACAACATGAAACAGCACAGGCCTACAACACTATAGACAGGCCTAGAGTGAGTCAGGTCAAAGTTCCGTCGAGGCTGAGTCGTTGTCTAAGAGCTGGAAGTGTACGAATGGGAAAAGGGCATTAGCCAAACTGAGAAGACCTGAAGAGGGGACTTGGTGGAGGGCGGTCTGCCTCACAAAGCTGTGAGGCCTTACTGAGAGTTGTTTCAACAGTTCTAGAGGTCTTTTAGGGTGAACAAGCATGAATCCCATATGGAAAGTGTACAAGAGCAAAGTGCTGAAGACCCTGAACCCGGACCAAGAGGAGTACACAGAGGAAGAGGTAGAGAATATAAAAAGCGTATCTTTCATCTGCAGATTTCCCCTGCAGATGTCTTGTTCTGTGATCTAAAAGGTACAACTAATCCTACATCAGCTCTCCTACCCTGAGACGCCTGATACACACAACCTCTCATTTAGGATCGCTGTGGCTTCTCACAGCGACAGATCTGTTGGTTTGCTTATTCATTGTTGTTGAAGTTTGACTTAAATAATTTTGTTTCCGCTCACAAAGGCTTATTTCTGCTGGAACTTTGAGGAAACTACAGAGCAGTTCCTCTTGTGCTTTGTTATAGTTTTGGCCAAAACATGCTAATCACCGTAGCATAGGCTTTCAATTACAAATTCGAAACCCAAATCGCTGCTATAGTACTCTGTCTGCAGCAGCTACTGGTTTATTCATATGAACTTTCACCCACCCCTCGTACTGTAACCTATGTTAGCTAATATGATAGACAAGCTATCAGTGCTATCAGACATACTATCAGGTTAAAAAAAATCCAAGGGTCTTTGGATGATTTTTTCTCGTCTCGACACCCCCGATGTGTCCGGGGTTGGTACAGGCTGTTGGAACAAGGATGACCCAGTTCTTCGGAACGTCGGGAAACCTGATCCCGAACTGGAGCTGCGTACACGGATTAGATGGCATTCCAGTGACAGGGGATGAGACAGACGAAGACAGAAAGCCCCCATATTCAGAGTAGGAGTGCTGATCTAGGATCAGTTTTGCCTTGTAGATCATAATGAATAATATTACATTTCATTATTATGTCCTTGACATGGTGACAGGGCTTGTGTGAAGGATACTGCGTTAGAATGATGTCTGAAAACATCGCTTACTTAGAGTTCTCTGAGTTATGGGGGGACTTAAGCTGTCATCGTTCTTACTGTATGTCTGAGACAAGCGAAGAATATTTACCCTCTTGGAAATTAACTCTGTGGCAGCTTTTTCTATTCTTAAAGTGGATACAGAAATACAGTAGGCTGTATATTCTCCCTCAGTTTTTTGTCTTCGGCATAATGGATTAAAAGGAATCCACAGGGATTACTCCAATCTGACTTCTTCAATATAGTAAATGATGTTGCTACAAAGGAGGATTTTGTGTTCCATTTGGGCACTGTCCAGCATTTTCAATGACAGACTTTTCCTTGACATTTTCTGTGTAATTATTTTTCTGGAAATTGCTTGTAGTGTCTATATTAACCCACTAGAGGGCAACCACTACCAATAAATCGAATGCACTGAAAAGCAGGATCGCCGAGTACAGCATGTGTTTTTACACAGAGCTCAATACTTCACTACCAACACTGCTGTGCTGAGGCAATATAAATGTGTGATGGTCATTGCTGGGCTTGTGTTCCCAGGTCAATAATGCAGAGATTGACATGAGCCCTGTCCAGGAGGATGAGGGGCCCAATGCAGTGTCTCAGCTGGCCAAGAGAGTAAGCACACACACACACACACACACACACACACACACACACACACACACACACACACACACACACACACACACACACACACACACACACACACACACACACACACACACACACACACACACACACACACACACAGACACGGCATGGAACTTAATGCAGACGTTACACATGAATCACATTCCAAAGGATTGGCATTGGACAGTGCTCCAGCGCACGCACACACACACACACACACCTTTGACACTGTGTTCAGGTGCAGGGTGCTGGGGCTAAAGGCTGGAACAGAATGTCAGCTCTCTTCAACAAAGAGGATGAGCACCAGCTATTGGAGGAGACTGAGAGCCCGCCTGTCCCAGACCAGTCAGTGGGACTCAACTCTTCTACACAGCTCTCTATTCCCCTGCCCCCTCCTCTTCCACCTCCTCTTCCTGAACATGGGAATGTCAGCCATGTCTAATGAATTAATGCTTAATTAAATACATAAATAAATAAATAAAGTAATTATTTATATTAATTGAGTTAAACATATAATGATACACAAAATGACGGTCCCCCTCCATCCCTTGTATCCCCAGTCCACTAGCAGTGACGCCTGAGGAGCCGCAGAGACCGGCCAGACCCTCCGGATTCTGGGGTAGCTTCGCCACCAACTGGAAACAAATGGCCGCCTCAAAACAGGCTGAAGCCGCAGCAAACGAGACGGGCACGATGGAGGAGGGTCAGGAGGCGGCAGGGGAGGGAGGTGGTGAGGGAGGGGGGGAGAGTTTCCAGGGGGAGAACACGGAGGGCGAGCAGAGTCAAGATGGAGGAGGAGGGAGCAACACCAGCTTCTCCAGATACGCCATGCTTGGAGGAGGGAGCGAGAACACGCCCTTCAAGTGGAACTTTGTCACAGGCAAGCTGGCTGAGTTGAAGACCAAGAGCATGTCTGGCCAGGAAGACTAACAAGCCAGCTGTAAGGGATGGGATGGGGTCTGGGGCAGGGGTTGAGTGGGGTCAGGGGATGAGGGGGTACATGGGTACATGGGGCCGAATGTCCTCCTAGCCTAGCCTGGTCCCAGATCGGTTGATGCTGTCTTGTAAACATTGCATGACTGTGACCATAGGAGTTGGCAAAGCAGCGTGAACAGATCTGGGACCAGGCTCCACCTAACCAGTTATCATCTTCATTCTACTTGCTCAGGTGTAGATTTTACCCACCACACCAACACCAGTAGCAATTGACTTTTCAGATGTAAGGGAGTGTATAGGGAATAGGGACTAGGGGTCGATATGGAATTTAGCTCTCACCTCCCTTTCCATACCTTCTCCATAGTGTTGAACTGTACAGCATTTGAACAAGCGCTGGCACCCATACAGTAAATGGCATTTAGTTCATGTCATAAGACTCATACCTGAAAATGACACCAACAAACAGGCTGGGTTAGATCAATTAACCAACAAAACCAGATTAAGAGATTACAGATTACACACAGAGATTATGGCACCAATTTGGAAAGGGATTTCATAGCTGATGCAAATTTGCTTTCACTGTAAAAAACATTTTGCAATGTGTATAGGAAATATCTCATGTTTTCTTGTGAAGTTAATTAAGAATGGTGGAAATAGGATGTGCAAAATTGGAATGATTGGAATTACATGGCCTTTCAGGACATAATATTTGGCTAACTGTTTTGGCTGACTGGTATGTGGAGGTCATAGTTTGAGTGTCTTGGGATGAACTTATATGGGCATGAGACTGGTAACTTGTTCTATTGCCCCTAACAAAACACAATTGCAGTGTGACCCTACCGCAGTCCCTCTGTGACACTTGTCTGTAAAACAGTAACGTGTCCATATATTGTTATTTTCTGTCTGTCTTTTCTGTTTTCAATACGCTTTTTCAAAAGTTTTGTTCTGATGTGTTGCTACCTCTTGTGCTCTAATAAACACGGAGAATAATTTGCCGTAAAGAATGACAGGTCAATGAGGCAGAGCACAAGCAAGGGCGTAGGTCTGACTTCAACATTGGGGTGGGGACATGGGACAATATCGCCTCTTGTTTAATATTGACCCTGTAAGATGCACGCTTGCATGTGAGCCCAAACCACATCATAGCCAATACACACGTGAGAACATGACAGATTGTAGACAAATGACAGCCAGACCGGCGGGGAGAGTCATTCACTTACATGTGAACTCTTATACGTGCTAAGACCACTTGAGGTCTATGGGACTAGTGTGGGCAGATCTAAGACACACCTCGAGCCTTGTGGCCGTGCTGGTCATGCTGTGCGTCTGTCTGTCTGTGATCATGGCCTGGTTACTATGGCACGGGTCCAACCGTTGTCTCATACCGCTCACCCTCAGGGTCAGTGAAGTCACAACCTTTCTTGTTGTTGGACAGAAGATAAGTGGGGATATGAGAGGAGAGCATGGGGTTCGTTTGAAGAGTTTACAAGGTTGTGCTTTAGAGGGAAGTACTCTGCAGTCGACAGCAGGGGGCGATCTTTGCCAAGTCATGGGTGAACTTCACAGTGAGTATGGTACTACTGGAAAGTACTCTGGATGGTTCTCACTTGCAGTCATCTGTTATGCAACCGTATATCTCTCAATTACTCTTTATTTAATGCCAGATAAGTTCTCTCCCTCTATCACACATATATGCGCACACAGTCTTGTATAACTAACCTTGTGGGACACACTATTCAGTCCCATTCAAAATCCTATTTTCCCTAACCCGAAAACCTAACCCTAACCCTAGCTACTAACCCTAACCCCTAATATTTATAATCTATCCAAAATACATACAGGCCTGCCCATATTCCCTATCGGTCACTTCCTCCCAGATGGACAGCTTTTATTGTCATTTACAGACAGGGACAGACGACAGTACCTCTCCTTTCCTCTCTCTGTCTTTTCCTTTCCCCTCTTCTATTTCCCCTCTCAGCATTCTGTTTCCTCCATATCCTCTCTGTCTGCTCTCAATCCCATTTCCTGTCTAACCGACACACTTCCTGTCTCAAAATGTTAGTAAATTATGTTGAAAACATTTCAATCCACTGGCAAAGGAGAAGTAACGGTAACTTCCAACTGGAGAATTGATTTTGAACCATCAGTGAGTTGGTTGAGTTGTGTCCCTTTTTTCCTATATTGTGTATTCTTTTTGACCAGAGACCTATCCCACTGAGCACACACTGGTTGAACCAACGTTGTTTCAACGTCATTTCGTTGAACCAACGTGGAATAGTCGTTGAATTGGCATCTGTGCCCAGTGTGATGGTCCCTGGTCAAAAGTAGTACACATTCTCAATCAACCCCTATTTATTTCCCCTATGGACTTGCTCTACTTCTCGACAGTGAAAAGAGAATCCATTTATATTGATCCCCTTTCGTCACTGGGCTATATGACAATCCCTCTGTAGCTTGTGGCAGTGTGACACTGGGCTATACGACAATCCCTCTGTAGCGTGTGGCAGTGTGACACTGGGCTATATGACAATCCCTCTGTAGCTTGTGGCAGTGTGACACTGGGCTATACGACAATCCCTCTGTAGCTTGTGGCAGTGTGACACTGGGCTATACGACAATCCCTCTGTAGCTTGTGGCAGTGTGACACTGGGCTATACGACAATCCCTCTGTAGCTTGTGGCAGTGTGACACTGGGCTATACGACAATCCCTCTGTAGCTTGTGGCAGTGTGACACTGGGCTATACGACAATCCCTCTGTAGCTTGTGGCAGTGTGACACTGGGCTATACGACAATCCCTCTGTAGCTTGTGGCAGTGTGACACTGGGCTATACGACAATCCCTCTGTAGCTTGTGGCAGTGTGACACTGGGCTATATGACAATCCCTCTGTAGCTTGTGGCAGTGTGACACTGGGCTATACGACAATCCCTCTGTAGCTTGTGGCAGTGTGACACTGGGCTATACGACAATCCCTCTGTAGCTTGTGGCAGTGTGACACTGGGCTATACGACAATCCCTCTGTAGCTTGTGGCAGTGTGACACTGGGCTATATGACAATCCCTCTGTAGCTTGTGGCAGTGTGACACTGGGCTATATGACAATCCCTCTGTAGCTTGTGGCAGTGTGACACTGGGCTATACGACAATCCCTCTGTAGCGTGTGGCAGTGTGACAGCTGACAGAGAAAGGGTGATGCCACAGCTGTCAGCCTATGTTTGAATCACAACAAGGCACCCCCATGCCCCCTTCCCCCTTCCCACCCCCCATGTCCCATTCCCACCCCCCATATCCCCTTCCCACCCCTCATGTCCCCTTCCCACCCCCTATATCCCCTTCCCACCCCTCATGTCCCCTTCCCACCCCCCATATCCCCTTCCCACCCCTCATGTCCCCTTCCCACCCCCCATGTCCCCTTCCCACCCCTCATGTCCCCTTCCCACCCCCCATGGCCCCTTCCCACTCGTCATGTCCCCTTCCCACTCCTCATGTCCCCTTCCCACCCCTCATGTCCCCTTTCCACCCCCCATGGCCCCTTCCCACCCCCCATGTCCCCTTCCCACCCTCCATGCCCGCTTCCCACTCCTCATGTCCCCTTCCCTCCCCTCAAATGACTATTCCAGATTCAAACCATAGGCCTATCTGATGTTAAAACAAATGAAAACACTCTCTGACACTAAACACCGCAGGATGCAGCCATTCTGTGGGCATGGAGTTTGTAGAGCATGAGGGAATCACAAAGTGCACATTGACAGACTGCGTTAACAGTTTGAACTGAGAGTACTCTTCAGTGAGGTGAGATGAGGGCACAATGAGGTTGAGGCCAGATCTCCGGTGGGCTGAAGTTTACTGGATGTCTAGGCTTCAAATATGTGTCAGTGAGCATTGGGTCACATAAGCATGTTTGAGTCCCTCAAAGGGATAAGCAAATGTGCTTGGTTGAGCTAATGTGTAACGTGCATCAAAGACAAGTCAACAGTGATTTCATACAATACACAATGTACACAGGAATAGTGGTCCCCGAATCAAATCAAATAAAATTGTATTAGTCACATGCGCCGAAAACAACAGGTGTAGGTAGACCGTACAGTGAAATGCTTACCTACGAGCCCCTAACCAACAATGCAGTTAAAAAAAAATATGAATAGAATAAGAATAAAAGTAACAAGTAATTAAAGAGCAGCAGTAAAATAACAACAGTGAGAAAACCTACAGGGGGGTGTCAGTACGGAGTCAATGTTCGGGGGCACCAATTAGT